>NW_024063235.1:3000000-3255000 GCF_006381635.1 Hibiscus syriacus | reverse complement strand
GAATTGACAAGAATAATTAATTTGTAAAAAAATACAGTTGAAAGATCAAATTGAATAAAATATAAAATTGATAGACTAAATTGAAAAAAATAGTAAAATTTTTGCTAAAAATAGGAATTGAAGTTACATAGATATTTTATAATGGTAGAAGAGGTCAAAATAGACTTAAAATAAAGGAGTTGAAGAAATGAGGAAATCATATAAAGTTAAAGGACTAAACTGAAAAAATAATATATTGTTTTCGAAAATAATAATTGAAGCTATATATATATTGTATAACGGTTTAGGAGAATTTGGTACAAATTTGATCTAAATGAGTTTAAAATGAAGGAAAAAGTGAAGAAATAAAAAAAATCAAATATCAAACCTTAAAACTATTAAATTATTTAGTTAAATTTTAGTTTTTAAATTTTTTAAACTATGTAAATTTAAACTCGAAATTTGAAAAAAAAATCAATTATATAATTTTGTTTACGAACCGGTGCGTTTGGTTCACGGAATGTAAGATTACCAGTGGGAATGTAAGATTACCAGGGAATAGGATTACTGGGAATGTTGTATTTTGTGTTTGGTTGGTTTAGCATGAATGTAAGATTACCGTGTTTGGTTAAAGAAATAAAAGATTATTGGAATGTATATTTGACCAAATTGTCCTTATTATATATTTGTTTTTTTAACAAGTTGGAAAATATTTATATATTTTCTTTAAAAAAATAAATTCATAAAATTTATATATATATATATATTTATTTACAAAATTGAAAATATAAAAAGGTTTAATGAAAGGGTAAAATTTTATTTTAACCCTGAACTTCATATAAAAATTTAATTATAGACTTTTTTCTGTAAATCTAAAATAGTTTAAGGATAAATTTGTAATTTAACCTTTATAGAATTTTTATTATTCAATGACAGAATAATGATATTTTTGAAAAAAATAAAAATTTAAGAGGATTTTAGTCCAAAACGCCGGTAATCCAACAATACCTATGGAAATGGGGGTAATGACATTCCCGGTAATATACCTAAAAAATCTACTATTGGTAATAAAACATTATCGGGAATAAGATTTTCAGCCAACCAAACATGGGAATGTGGATTATATTCCATTAGAATTTCACATTCCTTGATCCAAACACCCCTAAGGGGGTGTTTGGTTTAAGGAATGTGGGATTCCCATGGGATGGGAATCCCACATTCCCATGTTTGGTTGACCGGGAATCTCATTCCCGGTAATGTTTTATTACCAATAGTAGATTTTTTGGGGTATATTACCGGGAATGTCATTACCTCCCTTCCCTTAGGTATTGTAACATTACCGGCGTTTTGGACTAAAATGCCCTTAAATTTTTATTTTTTTCAAAAATATCATTCTTCTGTCATTGAATAATAAAAATTCTACGAATGTTAAATTACAAATTTATCCTTAAATTATTTTAGATTTACAAAAAAAGTCTATAATTAAAATTTTATATGAAGTTTAGGGGTTAAATTTTTTTTACCCTTTCATTAAACATTTTTTATATTTTTAATTTTGTAAAAAAATTATATAAATATTATGAATTTAATTTTTTAAAGAAAATATATAAATATTTTACAATTTGTAATATTATACAAATATATAATAAGGACAATTTGGTCAAATATACATTCCAATAATCTTTTATTCCTTTGACCAAACACGGTAATCTTACATTCCTGCTAAACCAACCAAACACAAAATACAACATTCCCAGTAATCCTATTCCCTGGTAATCTTTTATTCCCACTGGTAATCTTACATTCCGTGAACCAAACGCACCCTAAGAGAATATGCCAAAGTGGGATAGCTCAAGATGTGGATGTATTTCGATATAATCAATACATCACCGGTAAAATAAACAGTCCACGAGTGAAGTTAGAAAATTGTCATGCCTCCGACAAATTATATCACGTGTCATTTTTATCATATCAATTATGAATTTTATTAATTAAAATTATTAATTTTTATATATTATTAATATAATCAAATTATGACTTCCAAAAAATTGTTGGCGATCTTCCCAAAAATCACTCTGACCAATTTTATTTATATGTTAGATATTATTTCATCTTTATTTATCGATCTAACATCTTTTTAAGGTAGTGCCTCGTAAAAACGGGTGCTATTATTCTAAATATTATTATAATGGTACCTAATATGTAATTAACTTTTAATAGGGTGATATTTGTGTAAAAATGCTAACTTTATTTATTTTTTAAGTGATACTATTTTTAACAACAATAAATAATGTTTATTGACTTTTAAAATTAATTGTTTAAATATAAAAATATTAAAATAAACTTTTAATTATAATTGAGAGATTAAATGAATTATTATTCACTTTTTTTTAAATCAATAAAATTGCAATAAAAAAAATTAAAAGTGAATAAAATTCAATAAAATAGAATGTAAAGCTAAAAAATATTATCTCTTTATTTAAAATATTATTTCTAATATTAATTTTAGAAAATATTAAAAAAAATATTAAATCCTAATTTTATTAAAAATGAATAAACATTATTAACTGTTGTTAAAAAATAATAATTAATGAATAATAATTCATTTGATCCTTCAATTGTAATTAAAAGTTTATTTTAATATTTTAATATTTTTAAACAAAGAATTTTAAAATACTCTATTCTCAAGACCTAAACTCAAGTTTATGATTGTTAAACAGTCGTAGGTGTGGAAAGATACAGGAATTGAATGAAAATTCGATCGTACAAAGTCAATAACTCAAAATCGTCTAACTGTTGTCTAAATTCAACTCAGTTGTACCATGAATAAGCTTCCGATCAAAGAGTTGATCTTTTCTGATCAAGCTTCACAAAAACTATTTTGTCTCAACATTTTCTCCCGCGTATCAGCTCATTTCTTTTTCAATTCTTTTCTGCTGAATATAGTTGCTCACGTGCACACAGAAAAACCAAAACAGAAAAAACCAAAAGTAGAGTGGCTTTTATTGCAAAAGTCAATTGTAATTAAAAGTTTATTTTAATATTTTTATATTTTTAAACAATTAATTTTAAACGTTCATAAATTTTAAAAAAAATATATGAAATTTATAATTTTTTTAAATTATAAAATATTTATCATCATCATCATCATTTTGTAAAAGAAATACTAGTTATTAAACTTTTATAAAATTATTCATATTTTAAAATACTTACCCTCAAAGTTTTCTTATACTAGATTATATGTATTGTGTAATTTCATGCAAAAATCAAAATTTGTCGAGTTATAAAATAATTTGCAAAAGTATATTTAAAGATTTTAATATAGAAAAAAAAATTACACACAAAAAATAAATAAATAAAGTTGACGTTTTACACAAATATTACCTTAATAGAAATTAATTATATATTAGGAACTATTATAAAACAATTTACGAAAATAACACCCGTTTTTACACATTTCACAAGGGACGATCCATGATTACCCCACGTGGCGCCACATCAGCGTAAGACAATGTGCATGGGCCGCGCCTTCCTGCAAAGGGTGTTAGATCGGTAAATAAAGATGAAAGGGTATCTAACAGGTAAATAAAGGTGGTCAGAGTGATTTTTTGGGAAAATCGCCAAAATTGTTTATAGTTTGGCGGTGAAAAACAATCATCAACAAGAAACGATCTCATTTATAGGGGTGTTAAAATACCCAATTCTGATTATTTGTCCCGTAGACCCGATTAAAATTTTGGGTTTTTTAAAAAAAATCAAGTTCTGGGTTGGGTACTCGACCCGACATTTTTCGAATCGGGCCCAGGTCACAAAATTAATTTTTTGGGTATCCGGTTAACTGATTACCTAGTTATAATTATTTTTTATATAATAATACTACATATTCAATTATTAATAAATATATATATATATATATATTAAATTAAATTAAAAAAACACTTTTAAATTCTATGTTCCGATGTTGGAGTATTTAATTTGAACATTTCAATTTGTGTAGGTTTTTTTTAAATTAATAATTTGAAAATGATAAAAAAAAATGGGGTATCTGATTACCCGAATTACAAGTACCAGCATAATTCGGGTACCCGGTAACATACGGGTCGGGACATAGGTTGGTGATGAGTGATCAGAATCGTTAATCTTTGCTCGTTATTTCTTCGGTTTTGAGGAATTATTACTACTAAATTAGTCGTGTTATGTTTGTTTTCATGTAGGTCCTTACTTTCCAGAATTAGTGACAAAACGGGCGCATTCTGCATTTTTTTATTATTTGGTCACAACTGGAGACATGGCACGACTCTGGGCATGACGCGATCTGACGTGGCAGTTTCTAGAAGGTCCAGTTAGCGACGGTTTCTAGAAGACTTCCTCCGCATGCCTTCTGGAAGATGGACGAGTAGAGTTGCATTAGGAGACTGGTTTAAGTTTGAATTTAAATTAAAAAACAATTATCTTTAGGATTATTTTATTTATTTTCTTTGTTTATCCTTTAGGCTTTGAGAGGCTATAAATACCCACTTGGGGTAAGCCTAAACTCATCATTCAGATTACATTTTTCTTTTCTCTCTAGTTTTATAAAAGTTTTCTCTTTTTACTTTTCAAGTTCTTTTCATTTTTCTTTTATTTTTCAAGCTTTGTTTTTAAAATGCTAAGTATGACTTTTGTCATGCTTAGCTAAACTTTTCATAAGCCGAGAGTTGTCACGATGACTCAATTCCATTGGGAGAATTAAAACAGACCCTTAATATCTTCAGAATATCTCTCTCAATCTCTGCACTTATTTTTTTCAAAATCAAAACAGTTTTCAAAATCAAAGATTGACTTTGGTCGAGAGGTTGTTGCGATTAAATGTGTGGGAGGAAGATTCGACTTATAGAAAGCAATTCAACTTCCTGGGTACACACTTGGCGAGATAGCTTCGCAAAGAGGGAATTGAGATCAGAATTGACGGTTATCGAAGCAACAATCTGAGTCGGACGCCATGAACTTAAACAGTAATTGATCTACGATAATTGATGTTGTTAGAATCAATTACCGAAGCTGGAATCAAAGATTGCCTTGGGTATTCGGTATACAAGATAGAGTCAAGGGGATAGCCCTTGTAGACAAAGTAACCGACATGAATCCAGAAGACAAAACCTTATTCGATGATCATAAGGAAATTGAGTCAAAGCGAAGCTTGAGGCTACTTTTTACTGTATTTATTCATAATCTTTATCTTCTTATTTTTACTTTAATTGCTTTTATTTATTTAATCACTTTTATTATTTTAATATCTTTTTACCAAATTCCCCCCCCATTTTTACTATTTCACGCCTGGCATAAATAAATCAGACATAAATTTATAATTTTCTAAGTCCTTGTGGAATCGAACCTTCCTTCTCTTTACTACGCATTTCCTTTATTTATTGATTGAGAATAAGGAATTTATTTTGACATCCAAAACGACAGTTGTCAAATTGGCGCCGTTACCGGGGACTTCGCCAAAGTTACTAATTTTTGTTTTTTTTATTTATGACCAGGTCTAATCCGGGAGCATTAGTGGAGTACGACCCAAAAATCGAAGCTAGAGCTAGGAGACTCCACGCACAGACACTTCGGGAAAGAATGAGATAACAAAAAAATCCAGAAGAAGATTTGAATTCAGGTAATATAAATCCGATGGCCGATCTTACTATCCAGGAGTTAGTCGCGGCTCCTACTGAGCAAGGGCCTATGTGCATTGATTTTCTCCAAGGTGAAACTCCGTACCAGTTGAAAACTGGCATTATTTATCTCCTCCCTACATTCTGCGGATTGTCGAACGAAGATCCACACAAACATCTCAAGGAATTTCATATGGTATGCTCCAGCATGAGACCACAGGGAGTAACCGAGGACCAAATTAAACTTAGAGATTTTCTCTTTTATCGGCTAAGGAGTGGTTATTTTATCTTCCTCCTAATTCTGTAACTACATGGGCTCAAATGACTCGTCTTTTTCTTGACAGGTTTTTCCCTGTGACAAAAGTAAGTGAACTACGAAGGAGAATACTTGGAATCAAACAGCTTGATGGAGAGTCACTTTACGACTACCGAGAGCGGTTTAAGAGGTTATGTTCTAGTTGCCCACAACATGGGTTAACTGAACAAACACTCCTTCAATACTTTTATGAAGGATTATCTTCCCTGGAAATGAAGATGATCGATGTTGCCAGTGATGGAGCCTTGGTGAATATGACTCCTACTGAGGCTAGGGACTTAATATCGACGATGACTGCAAATTCCCAACAATTTCGCATAAATAATGAACCTTCTCGAAGGGTTCATGAGATAAGTTCATCTTCCTTAGAAAATAAAATAGATAAGCTAACTGAAGTCGTAAACTCTCTTTTTGCAGGAAAGACAGGACCAAACCGATTATGTGGAATATGTGTATTACATGATCATCCGACAGACGGTTGTCCACTGATTCAAGATGACGCATCAACTCAAGTTAATGCAGTTGAAAATTTTATGGGATCTCCCCAAAGAGCTTATAATCCTTATGGAAATACATACAACCCATGATGGAGGGATCCTCCAACTTCAGTTATGCTCAGAACCCGAGACCGAATCAAGGCTATCAAGCGAGACCTCCCTCACCGCAACAACCGCATAAGTCATCATTAGAATCAATTATCGAGAGGTTAGTGCTTTCCCAGGAAAAATTCCATAATCATACTGAAGCCCGCTTACAAGAGATAGACAAGAAGATGAGCCAACTGGCTCAAACCATAGGTCGCTTGCAATCACAAGGTAAACTTCCATCTTAAACTGAAGTAAACTCGAGGGGGAAAGTCAGCGCCATCACTCTTCGGAGCGGTACAGTAGTGGCGCCACCTGATCCATCAAACGAAGCAACCCAAAAGGAGAAAAAGACTGATGATTCAGGGTCTTAGAAAGAGAATAACGAAGAACAAATAGACGACCCGACACCATCTCCCTACGACGTGCCACCGCCTTTTCCATCAAGGTTAGTTAAAAGGGATAAAAACTGAGGAAAAGGAAATATTAGACGTACTTCGGAAGGTGGAAGTTAACATACCTCTCCTTGAGGTTATTCGGAAGGTTCCAAGGTATGCCAAGGTTTTTAAGGATCTCTGTACGACTAAAAGGAAGCTTATCGGGGTCGAGAAAGTGAATTTAGGAGCAAACGTATCAGCCATTTTCCAACGGAGGTTACCACCTAAACTAAAAGACCAAGGTATGTTCGCGATCCCTTGTAAAATTGCTAAGGTTGAGATAAAATGAGAAATGTGTGATCTTGGCGCATCAATTAATGTAATGCCTCTATCTATTTATAAAATGGTTACTAACAATCCTTTGAAGGATACAAAGATCTCGATACAGCTTGCCGATAGGTCAGTGATCTATCTAGAAGGACTCTTAGAAAATGTATTGGTGGAGGTAAACGACTTGATATTTCCCACCAATTTTTATATAATTGATATGGAGAATGATCGCACAAGCACGTCCTATGATATCCTGCTGGGGCGCTCTTTCCTAAGCACTACACACACGAAAATTGACGTGAGAAGTGGAATTTTAACTATGGAAATTGACGGTGAGATCGTTAAATTTGACGTATATAAGGCAATGAGATATCCTGATAAAATGGAAAGTTTAAATTCTATCGATTTAATTGATCCTTTGGCTGATGAATTTTTAAGGACTAATTTTTCCTTTGATATAAGCAGGGAGCTAGAGGATCATGATGAAAATGTGAATTCTAATCATACCGAATTGAATTTGATTTCTTCCAAGACTAAAGTCTTACTTTCTATTTTGCAGGAACCCGAAGTTGAAATACGCCTTCCTCGGAGCAAACAACACTCTGTTTGTAATCATATAAAAAAAGTTATCCGAGGAGGAGGAAAAAGACTTAATCATTGTTTTACACCAATACAAGGAGCTATAGGATGGACCATCGCTGATATAAAAGGGTTGAGTCCATCCGCTTGCATGCATAAAATTAAAACCGAAGAAGGTACAAAACCAACACGTGAAGGTCAATGCCGGCTAAATCCACCAATGATGGAAGTGGTAAAAAAGGAGACACAAAAACTCCTAGATGCAGATATTATATATCCAATTTCGGATAACAAATGGGTAAGTCTGATAAATGTAGTTCTTAAAAAAATAGAAGTTACAGTGATTGAAAATTCTGAAGGAAAACTTGTACCATCACGAGTTCAGAATGGATGGAGAGTTTGCATCGATTACATGAAGTTTAATTCTTTAACTCGAAAACACCATTTTCCTCTTCCGTTCATAGATCAAATGATAGAACGATTAGCCAGTAAATCTCACTATTGTTGTCTTGATGGATTTTTAGGTTTCTTCCAGATTCAGTAGCACCTGAAGATCAAGAAAAGACGACATTCACATGCCCCATTAGCACCTTCGCTTACCGACGCATGCCTTTCGGACTCTGCAATGCACCTGCCACATTCCAAAGGTGTATGATTAGTATTTTTTCTGATTTTATCGAGAAAGGTATTGAAGTTTTCAAGGACGACTTCACTGTTTACGGTAATTCATTTGATGAGTGTCTATTAAACTTGAAAAATGTGTTACGTCGATGCCTAGAATTGAACCTTGTTCTTAATTATGAAAAGTGTCACTTTATAGTTGATAAAGGTTTAATTCTAGGGCATATTGTTTCATCTAAAGGAATTGCGGTAGATAAGGTGAAAACCGATATAATACGTTCACTTCCTTACCCCACTACGGTGAGGGAAATTCGCTCTTTCCTTGGTCATGTAGGTTTTTACCATAGATTCATTAAGGATTTCTCTAAGGTGGCGCAACCCTTGTGTGAGTTATTACAAAAGGATAAAGCCTTCAATTTTGACTAACAATGCCAAGAATCATTTGACGTACTAAAGGAGAAGTTGGTTTCGGCACCTATAGTCCAACCACCGAATTGGGACTTCCCCTTCGAAATCATGTGTGATACTTTGGATGGAAGCGTTGGGGCTGTGCTCGGAAAAAAAATCGGGAAAGAACCTCACGTTATCGCTTATGCATCCCGTACCTTGGATTCTACACAACGAAATTATTCAACAACCGAAAAAGAATTATTTGCTATTATTTTTGCATTAGATAAATTTAGATCATATCTTCTTGGTACTAAGGTTATTGTTTTCTCTGATCATACAGCCTTGAAGTAATTTCTCAGTAAAAAAGAGGCAAATCCATGACTAATCCATTGGATCTTACTCCTCCAAGAGTTTGATTTGGAAATCAAGGACAAGAAATGATGTAAAAACTTAGTAGCCGATCACTTAAGCCGGCTTCCAATCACTATAGTTGATCCTCCCATTCGTGAAGAATTCCCAGATGAGAGCTTAATGGTGGCACAAACATTAATACCTTGGTTCACATATATAGTCAATTACTTAGCTACAGGTAAATTACCATATGATTTAATGAGAGCTGAAGTAAACCAATTAAAAGAGAATCTCGTTTCTTCATTTGGGATGATCCATATCTTTGGAAGCATTGTTCAGACCAGGTAATTAGACGATGTGTTCCTGAAAGTGAGGTAAGCTCAATTTTAAATTTTTGTCATTCTTATTCATGTGGAGGGCACTTTGGACCAAAGCATACTGCTCATAAAATTTTAGAATGCGGATTCTTTTGGCCTCATATTTTCTGTGATGCTCATTTGTTTTGCAAATCTTGTGATAATTGTCAATGTACAGGTAATTTGAGTCGAAGAAACAAAATGCCCCTTAATCCTATACATATATACGAAATATTTGATGTTTGGGGGCTTGGTTATATGGGTCCATTTGTTTCATCTTTTGGCAACTGTTATATAATCCTTACGGTTGATTATGTTTTGAAGTGGGTAGAAGCTAAAGCCACTCGAAACAAGGTTGCTAAAACTACTGTTCAATTTCTAAACAATTGTATTTTTCTAGGTTTGGCACATCGAGAGCAATAATAAGCGACCGCGGCACACACATCATCAACCGGGTGATTGATGTGCTTATGAAAAAGCATGGAGTGAATCATAGAATTGCCACGGCCTATCATCCGCAAACGAACGGACAAGAGAAAATTTCAAACCGAGAAATAAAGATGATTCTTGAGAAAATAGTTAACCCAAATCGCAAGGATTGGAGCTTGAAATTAATTGACGCTTTGTGGGCTTATCGGACTGCATATAAAGGACCTATCGGCATGTCAGCATATCGCCTTGTGTTTGGCAAGCCGTGCCATTTACCAGTCGAGCTAGAAAACAAGACATATTAGGTCATAAAAGAGTGAAATATGGAGCTAAAAGCGGTAGGCGAAACATGAAAATTACATATACAAGAGCTTGAGGAAATCCTGAGAGATGCTTACGACAACGCCAAAATATATAAGGACAAAACAAAACATTTCCATGATCGAAAAATTATTTCTAAATCTTTTTCTATCAGACAAAAAGTTCTTTTTAATTAAAAATTAAAACTTTTTGCAGGTAAACTTCGATCAAAATGAAGCGGACCTTATACGGTAACTGAAATATTCACTCACGGCACAGTCGAAATTGAGGACAATTCGGGCACTCGATTTAAAGTAAATGGACACAGGCTTAAACCATATTATGCGAATAGCAAAGTTTGCTTAATTAAAGATCTCAACTTAGAAGAACTTGTAGTCTAAACCAGGTCGTCGAGCTAACGACGTTAAATAAAAGCGCTTCATGAGAGGCAACCCATTGTTTTTCCGTTATATTTTTATTTTTACTTTTTATTTTTACTTTTTATTTTTATTCAATCAAGCATGTTTAATTTAATTTTTATTCTCCAGGAACTGAATATTTTTATTCAGACTTAAATGATGAAAAATAGTGGCAACTTCATTCGAACAGTGCCAATTTCAGCACCTACAGAACAGTGAATGGTCGAACAGAGCAAAAAAAAAGGGAGCCCAACTGTACGCACCGTTTCATTAAGCGGTGCACGTTAGCAAAGCTTTTGAAGGAGGGTGGCGCATGTTAGCAAAACCCAAAAACAATTTCTCCCTCCCTTTTGTGTTATCTTCCTGCATTCCAACACTCTAATCCTTTCTCTTCCTATTTTATTTTACTTTGACCATAGACCCCACCTTATCACATCAATCCATTCTTTTTCAAATTTCACCATCCATTATCCTAAAAAAAATAATAACACCCACTTTGACTCAAACTCAAACATCTCTCCCCTCCCTCGTACGACACTACCAAACCAGAAACCAATTTTAAAACCCCCCTTTCATCTTCTTCAAATTGACAACCCCCAAACGCACGCCATTCCATCACCCCTCCCCCTTCTGCTCACAACCGGCAGCACCAACAAACAAATCAACTCGCTTCAACATTTTCACGACCATCCACTCCTCCCCAATCCGCTATGGTGCGCACGCGAAACTGACCCGATAACACCAACGCTCCTCCGCCCACCATCCTAGGAGGACAACGCCGCTCAAGCGCACTGGTGTTCATCGAGTTACCGAGCGATTCCAACTCCATTCCGTCGCCTCCTCTAGCTCAACCAACGTAAGGTCATGACCAAGTAGCGATATCACCGTATCACTCAGCATTTGCACTGACCGCCTCCTTCCGTCCTGGGCCAAGCACATCTCGCCATCCGTCCACTTCGTGATTACCATCTCTGTCGTTCCACTCATTACCAACAAAAGAAACATCAACACACCCAAGACGGATGACATTCCCGTCGTACTCGATGCACTCGGTGGAGTCCAATAATGCTCACGAGGTAAACTCTAGTCCCGTATCGATTCAACCATTGCTAATGTACCATCCTATCTATGGTTTTACAGAGGATTTCGCTGCCAGTTTTCTACCTCCGGATCCGTCGCCTGCAACATCGTGCTCACGGTAGCAACCTCCATGCAATGCTTCGCCCAACCGTCCACCTAGCCCAAGGGATGCACCTGACAGCCCGCCACCAACCCACGAAAATCTAGAGCGCAACCGGCGGGGTCGGTCATACGCTGTCCCTCCTGAGGAAACGATGCACGGGTATTTACAATTCTCCAATGACGAACTGGTACGTTTCGAGTCGGTAAGACACCGCCCTTTCCGTGTAGCTAAATATATTCTGACTCGTACTCTAGAAACATTGCATTTACATGAGTCTGTTCACGCATACTTTGCTGCCATTGGTTGGGAATTTTATCCGATGATTAACTATGGAACGTTTTATGAACTTGTGTTTGATTTCTATGCCACTTTTAATTTTTCGCCCCAATGCCAGCTTAATGTTATTTCGTCTGATGTTGTATCATTCCGACTATGTGGAACTTACTTCTCAATGTCAATAATAGAATTTAATCTTGCTATGGGATTCGTGACGGATGTCACGAGTCATTCATATTTAACCGCTTTGCTTGAGATTCCGCAGAGTTTCGATGCCGACATGGCTTATGAGAGACTTATTGGTTTGGCCAGCCACACTTTCAACGCCCGCTCGAGGCGAGCCCATCTTATCCACGACCCGACCTTGCGCTATATCCATCACTTTCTCACTTACAATTATTCTGGCTGGAATGACTCATCATCCTCCTTAAGCCAAGTCGAGCTATTCTTTTTATGGTGCATGTCCGCCGGCAAGCATGTGAACCTAGGATTTTGGTTTGCTCAGGCTTTTGAGATCGTTATTCGATCCAATCGCCCACTTATCCTTGGCTCTTACATTACACATTTAGCTTCTCGCATCGCTCACTTTGATTTAACACGATTTACTTATGTTTTTTCTGCAGATGCTTTAGATGAGCGATGTTTGGATTCAATGGGCTTTACTCGTCGAAACACGCCAGTGCCGCCTCATGCAGCACCACACACGGATATGCAATCCCAATTGAATGAAGTCCACGACCTCCTCCACTCCATCGAGACAAACATCACAGAGATCCTCTCCTGCCTACGTCCTAGCGCCTCTCATTGCGGCCGAGGTCGTGGCCGCGGTCGACATTAAATCCGGGGAGTACTCTATTCCTTATCTTGCACTTTAATTTTTTTCGTTTTGAGGCAAAACGCCTTAAGTGAGGGGGAGTAGAGTGTAGGATTGAATTTCCTTTCGCTTATCTTTATACTTTGAATCTACTATGTGTTGGTTGAATTAGTCGAAAACTTCATTGAATTTCTTTGTCTTGTTGAATATTTTTGGAATGCTATGCTTGTTTGGGAACACATTATTATTTAAGTTAGGATGGTCTTGATAATGGATAGCATGAATTGTGATAAGTTGATGTTTTTGTGATATTCCATGACTTTGTTTGTTGCAATGTGATTAGCTCAATGCATGAAACAATTTGGTGAGATTTGAGCCTTTACGAGCATATCGTTTTCGCTCTCATTTTGTTAGATTGAGTGTGTCGAATTTCACATTGGTATTCTAAAACCTGCATGTTAAATATTGTCAAGATTACACATGAACATGATGCTTAAAAATGATTTGGGCACCTTAGGATTAACCTTTCCGTTTCCCCACTAAATTGCCTACCCACGTTATTTTCTCCTAATTAACCACTTTTGAGCCATTTCCATTTCTTTGTTTTTACCAAATTTATAAACCCGAGTCTTTTTATTTTATCCCTCTTTTCTACCTTTTTCAGGGCAAGTGAACAATTATCTGATGTATGCTTCAAAAAAAAGAAGAAAAAAAGACGTGAAAATGGAAAACAAAACAACAACAAAGAAAAAAATGCATTTTGAAAAGAAATTTGTTGTTTGATATATTTTCTTTTTATCTTGGTGTGCTTAATGTTTTGATAGAGTTGAGATTATCATTTGTTAGTTCCTTGCCTTGAATATTTAGCCATATATTTAGCATTTTTCCCCACCTTTACCTAAGCCCCGTTACAACCAATAAAAGACCCTTTGATTTATGAATCTTGTTCTTATTAGTAGTGGAGATTTGATTTACTTGCAGGCTTATGGTAATATCATGTCAATTCTAACATTGAGCATTTCTTTACCCCAAACATATTGAGTAATTTGAGTGAATCCTGGTAAGGTGTTGAGTTATGAGCATTGAGATTAATAAATGAATGGATACTACAATTGCACTTGACTTGTTCCAATTGGTGATGTTCAATTGATAGATTTCTTGACTTGAATAGTTATTGTGGTCTCTACCTTACTTCCTTGAATGTGAAACTTGACAAAGAATGGTAAATGAAATTTTTGACTAGTTTGATTAATCACACTTGAGGACAAGCATGATAAGTGGGGGAATTTGATGAGTGTTCAGAATAGTTAATCTTTGCTCATTATTTCTTCGGTTTTGAGGAATTATTACTGCTAAATTAGTCGTGTTATGTTTGTTTTCATGCAGGTCCTTACTTTCCAGAATTAGTGATAAAACGGGCGCATTCTGCATTTTTTTTATTATTTGGTCACGGCTGGAGACATGGGCACGACTCTGGGCATGACGCGGTCTGACGTGGCAGTTTCTAGAAGGTCTAGTCAGCGACAGTTTCTAGAAGACTTCCTCCGCACGCCTTCTGGAAGATGGATGAGAAGAGTTGTATTAGGAGACTGGCTTAAGTTTGAATTTAAATTAAAAACAATTATCTTTAGGATTATTTTATTTATTTTCTTTGTTTATCCTTTAGGCTTTGAAAGGCTATAAATACCCGCTTGGGGTAAGCCTAAACTCATCATTCAGATTACATTTTTCTTTTCTCTCTAGTTTTTATAAAAGTTTTCTCTTTTTACTTTTCAAGTTCTTTTCATTTTTCTTTTATTTTTCAAGCTTTGTTTTCAAAATGCTAAGTATGACTTTTGTCATGCTTAGCTAAACTTTTCATAAGCCGAGAGATGTCGCGATGACTCAATTCCATCAGGAGAATTGAAATAGACCCTTAATATCTTCGAAATATCTCTCTCAATCTCTGCACTTATTTTTTTCAAAATCAAAGATTGACTTTGGTCAAGAGGTTGTTACGATTAAATGTGTGGGAGGAAGATTCGGCTTATAGAAAGCAATTCGACTTCCTAGGAACACACTTGGCTAGATAACTTTGCCAAGAGGGAATTGAGATCGGAATTGACGGTTATCAAAGCAACAATCCGAGTCGAACGCCATGAACTTAAACGGTAATTGATCTACGATAATTGATGTTGTTAGAATCAATTACTAAAGCCAGAATCAAAGATTGCCTTGGGTATTTGGTATACAAGATAGAGTTACGGGGATAGCCCTTGTAGACAAAGTAACCGACGTGAATCCCGAAGAGAAAACCTTATTCGATGATCAAAAGGAAATTAAGTCAAAGCGAAGCTTGAGGCTACTTTAACCGTATTTATTCACAATCTTCATCTTTTTATTTTTACTTTAATTGTTTTTATTTATTTAATCGCTTTTATTATTTTAATATCTTTTTACCAAAATCCCCCCCATTTTTACTGTTTCACGCCTGGCATAAATAAATCAGACATAAATTTATAATTTTCTAAGTCCATGTGGAATCGACCCTTACTTTTCTTTACTACATATTTCCTTTATTTATTGATTGAGAATAAGGAATTTATTTTTACATCCAAAACGACAGTTGTTAGTTGGCCAATCAAGTACCCGAGGACATGGGTACCCTGAACTTTGGGTACCCGAATTTGAATACCCCTACTGATTTCTTGACAATCCTTTTGATAATTCGGTACAGGGGTTCTCATAAGAAAGGTGTTGAAAATAACAGCTACAAAAGAAAGTCGTTAGCACTGAAAGAAAATATAAACAAATAAAAATAAACCGTAATAATTAAACCGTGTCATGGTGATCTACTGTCTTAGAAGTTAATTCAGCCAATGAGTGTAGTCGCAAAAGTGGCCCTTGAGGTTAACACGGTTCTCCAAGAACTCATACACCCAAGTGATTGAAGTGGACAAAGGTGGTATTGATCTTCAACATTGATAATTTCGAAATATAGAAAACTTTGAAGAAACATTTTTAAGAAGAGAAGAAAACTTTGAGAGCAGAGAAGAAATATTTGTTAGGATAATATCAAAATACTATATAGATTTTGTATTTATAGGTTTATTCTTCAGACAAGAGATAGAGAAAAAGGCATGAGTTACGAAATTGATTTATTGGATGTCATATTACAGCAATAAAAATGTGTGTAAATGGCTATAACATCTGGAAATTAAAAGGTTGTCAGCTATGAACTTAGACGAAACATAGTCTAGGTTCATGATCAAAATACACAGGAGAAACCAACTGTAATAGTTGTTAAGTTACATCAATAAAATTCCAATAAATCAGCCATGTCAATTCAAAGAAGGTATATGTTTCATATTCTAAAAATATATGTTTTCACACTTGTGAAAATGTGCAGATAAATACAATATCAGAAATTCCATTTCAGTTTTCTTGAAAATATTTTTCCTTAAAGAAATTCTTACGAGTTTTCTCCAAAAAGAGAATACACGTGTGGTATGTGTCGAAGACACATAATTACCACGACCACGAAGGTGGCGGCGGTGCATGCATGCGATGGAGTTTTCTAGCCACATTCAATATGAAGGGGAATGAGGGTTCTTTTAAGTACCTTTCTAAAGGTATATTCCTATCCAATGTGGGATAAAAACCTTTTGGTATCTATAGCATTACTAACAAATGGAAGATATGCTGGTCACGGAAATGACCCATATGGGAGAAACAACCGAATCTATAAGAAAGAGTAACAAAAGATTTTTTTTATCACTACTGGCATTATCAACAATTCGGCTAGAACTAAGGAGGATGACTATGAATCGGAGAAGGAGGAGGAGGAGCTCAAAGAAGATGGTATACCTACAATAAAGATCCCTACAAATTTAAAACAAAGAATCAAAAGAACTTAGAAGAAAATAGTAATAATAATGATATTGGGAAAGACCATTGTCTACAAAACTTAAGTAGAATGACAACGATGTGAAATCTTGTGTAGTGCCCCAAATCCCAAGTTAGTAATTTCGAGTTAATCCAAGAGTGTTTAAGATAGGTTTTTTAGCCTTGTAGGAGGCATTGACCCAATTGGAGTGGAATTAGGCTTAGGTTAAGCCCAATTAGAGTTAAAAAGAGAAATTTTTAATTGTAACCAAAGCTTAAAGGACTAAGAAAGCAATTTACCCATTTTTAATTTGAAAGGCTGAAAAATCCTTAATTGCCATGAGGTCAAACGACATAACCTCTTTTTTCTTCGTCGTCTTCTTCCTTCATCTCTCTCATTTCTTTCCCAACTTGAAATAATCAAAGGTGAGAACTTTGGAGTGTGAGAGGCCTTGGACTTTTTAAAAGAGGTAAGAATCGAAATCCTTACATCCTTAGCTTTCTCTCAAACTCTCAAAATCAAGTTTTGGTTATGGTAGCCATAGGTGGGGGTTTAGTGGGTTTTAGAAACCCAAGTGTTATCGACTCATTTTTTTAGAGATTTAAGCCTCAAGAAATGTTCTAAACCCTTTTATAAGCTTCCAACCAAGTTAATAACTCTTGTTTTGATTCCATGCCTAGTGAGAGAAGTTGGAGAAAGTTCCAAGAACAAGAGAAAGGAAAAACTAACACTTGGTTGAGCCTTCAGGTTCTTTTAGCAACTTAGGACTCAAGGTAACACACTTATAACTCATCTCTACCACATGTAGATCACTAGGTGTGTTTTGTTAGCTTGCATGAGTTATGAAGCATATAAGCATGTTCATGGTAAAATTCAGTATTAGGTGTTTTTAGCATGTTTATTGGCCTATCTTGACCCCTAGTAACATACATAAGACTTAAGTAACACTTGAGAACCTTAGTGGAACTTTCAGGTGAAATGAGAAGTCATTTTAGTGTCCAAACAATACATTTTTAGGTTTAAGTATCAGTATTGGAAGAATAATACTGATGTTATTCATCATATAGCCTAAAATAAGGGGATTTTGGGCTAGGAGTATCGATACTAAGTTCACTTTGCATATTCCAGTACCTTATTTTAGTATCGGTACTCTTGGGAATATTGATACTGTGGGTAGAGTATCGATACTCTCAGTAAGGGTATCGATGTTGTATTAAATTTTAAACATCAAAGCTCATTTTGGTATCGATACCCAGGGTGAGTATCGATACCCCAGCTCAGAAGTATCGACACTCTAGCTTAGAGTATTCATACTACCTAATTCTATCAGATTTCAATAGCCACTTTTAGTATCGATACCAAGGGTAGGTATTGATACTTAGTGCGTTTGGTTCGCGGAATCTTACATTACCAAGGGGAATGTTTTTTTCGGCCTTATATTCCCACGTTTGGTACACGAATCTTACATTACTGGGAATACTCTTTTCCTAATAGTAGCATTTTTTGGTTAAAATGGTGGGAATGTCATTACCTCCAAATTCTTAGGTAATCTTACATTCCCACCACTTTGGACAAGAATACCCTTAGACTAATGAATTCTTTTTATAATGATCCTTCTAAATTCTTATTTTTATACTTAACTCAAAATTATAAAAATATTAATAATATACAAAGAGTATTAATAATTTTGAGAATTTTAAAATATTTATATTTTTAATATTTAATATTTTACTATATATAATTTTATGGTATGAAAAAAATAGTATTAATGTAAAAATGTAATTATTTAAAATAATATTTTACTACCATAGTATTATTTTTTATATTATATTATATTTTATATAAATAAATATGATACTTATGAACATTATTTAAAAATATAAATTTAATATACTAACTATATTAATTCTATATTAAATGTAATTTCTCCTCAAAAGTTAGATAGTATATCGATTAAAATATTTTTATGAATTTTCATTCAAATATTTATAAATTAATATTAAATTTTAACTTTAAAAAAATATATCACAAGGATAATTTGGTAAAATATGCATCCAAGTAATCTTATATTCTTCCAACCAAACATTGTAATCTTACATTCCTGCTAAACAAACCAAACAAGGTAATACAATATTCTCATAATAATGTTACATTCCAGTAATGTTATTCCCAAAAGTAATCTTACATCCCGTGAGCTAAACGCCCCCTTAGGGGTCAATACTGATACCATTCAGTATCGGTTCCAGTGTACAGTTTTGGGTAAGAAACCCAATTAATTAAGGGGTTAGACTTGAAGGGCCCAATAATACCAGATCCTTACCGAATAAAGTTACAAGTGGAAACAGTAATAAATAATATAGTTACAGTTAGAAACAATATCAGCTAGGCTATCATAAAACTAGCCTTATGTGACGCTCGAGAAATATCTAGGACACCCGAGTTACTTCAGCTGTACGACGATCGTCTTGTATGTCAGAAAATTCAATAATTCTCAACTAATGCCAAAGTACTTTAGTTACTGGTTGCGCATAGATGCCCCAAGACTTTCAAGTGAAGCTAGTCGGGTGTACATTTTTTATGCAGTTTTGAAACTTACCCCGATACCCAAGGGTATCTTAGGTAGGCTAGAGGGATGTGCGTCTAAAGATGCAGAACCCTCCGACCATACGATTATGCCTACCTCAACTTGCATGTTAGCATTTTTATATGTTTGTAACTATGCCACTAGCATGCGCATGTAGTAAATGCACGTAGTATAGTATAGTTATTAGTGTAACACTGAGCTCGTATGCTCAGCATTCAGAATGTGTTTCAGTGTGTAGGTTCTTAGGAGACCGTTCGTGGAGCATTATCGTAACCAATGATTCCAGATTAGTTGAGGCTTCAGAATATGTCATGATTTGTATTTAGAAGGCATGTACTATTCGTAGTCCCCTTTGTATTCATTTGTAACTCTATTTTGTTTTAAACTCTATGATATTATTGGGAGCTCTTCGTATTTGTGAACTTGAATATTATGCTTTTATTTATAATTTCAATGGACAATTTTATATGATGATTTACAAATGTTTTAAAGAAAAATTTTGGGTTAGCCACTTAGGTGGTCACAGATTGCCCTTTAATTCTTTGATCTTCGGGTTATATTGGATTAAGGTGTTATATCTTGAAAGTGACTTTAAATGTATTGATATAGGTAATAGATTTTACGCAGTAGATTTTCGAAGTATTAAAGATTGAGTTAAAGTTCTGACAAAAGGAGCTTGGAAAATTATGGATCACACCTAACAATCTAGAAATAGAAACCGAATTTTTTCACCGAAGAGGCTAATGTCCCATCAATAGCCATCTGGATTCATATACCGGGACTACCTATTGAGTATTTCGATGAAGGCATCCTGATAAACATTGGAAAACTAGTAGGCACATCTCTGAAAGTGGATTATCGCACGGCTCGGTCTTGCTTAAGGATTAAGTCCGGAAGTTTGTCTGGAAGGTTAATATTCCTCCGAAGGTAGCTGCGTTCACTTGGAAGGTAATCTTGAACAGAATTCATGTTTTAGCTGAGTTAGCTTTAAGAGGGATAGTCAGGTCAAATGATTGTTTATGCAGTTTCTGCCAAAAAGAATTGGAAACTGTTAATCATCTCTTCTGTCAATGTGATAAATTTTGGGTTGTCTGGTATAAGTAGTTCTCAAGGTGGAACCTTCACTTTACATGCCTGGGTAACGTAAAGTCTCTCCTGCTATACTGGTTTGATACCCCGGTTCGTAATGACTGTCGTGTTATGTGGAATATAGCTTTTTTGGGTTTTTATGGTCAATTTGGCTGAACAGGAATGAGGCTGTTTTCAAAAAGAACAGTTGTGGGGTGGAATCAATAGTTGATTCTGCTATAGGACTGATAGCTTTTTGGAGCAATTGTTCAAGCTCTGATCTTTGCTCCTCTTCATTGGATTCTTTCAGAAATACGAATGATCTGATTATTCTGAGATAGTGTAGCTCATTTGTTTGTCTCGATTTAAATGATGGAGTGGTTTGTTGTGTCAGACTTTGATTATTGAAGGCCTACATGTAGAGAAGGTTCCCTGGGGCAGGATTCGCCAGTTTTGCTTAATTGGCATCTTCTGCCATCTTGAGTGGATAGTCTGGTTTGTGCCTGGATTAATGTAGGAGGTCGGGAGCTTCTTTCGCCATATGCGTTGGCAGCCTAAGCAAGCCATGGATTTTGTTTGAAGAAGGTTCGGTCGTTATTAAGATTGGTGAAATTCTAAAGGGTGCTATGTGCCAAAAAAAAGCTTTGTTTGGCATTTACTAGTTAATCGAGAACCTTATCCTTAAGGAATTCCGTGTGTGGTTGTAGTAGTTCGATCGAGGGTTGCAGATTAGACCACTATGCTATTATCGTTGGGGATTATTCTAATCAGCGATTAGGGGTAACCTATCTGTTATAGAGTTTGGAATTGGTGGTGCTAAGTTCTGGTTCTCCAATGCTTATTCATAGTTCAGTGGTAGTGCTGCTTGATTGTATTGTGTGGGCATCTTTGTGTCTTGTATTTGATGACGATAGTCTTGAATCATTATTCCATTGATTAAATGCACTCTTTTCCATCCATCTAAGATTAGGGAGGTCTTTTAATGAGGTCCTATGCATGTTTTGTAGGGATTTATTCTTTTTAATCATGCAAAACTCCCTTTAAAAAAATGAAATTCGGTCAAATTTACTTTTACGATCTAAATAGATGTGTAGCACTTACGACGAGCATGCCATGAATCTCACAACATTCACATTGCTATATTTCAAAATAATTTAGGTAAAATAACCTAAAGTAAAATTTAGTAAATGGGTTCAAGATGTTTGACATTTGTGTATGGATGGGGTTAATGGGTAAGGAGAATGTAGTTCCAAACTCAACAACACATCAACCACCAAATTAGGTAGAAAATATATATTTTAGTACCGGAATGGTCCGACACCATGTATTCACTAATCATTAATTTATAATTAAAGGACAGCTGAATTCTAATTTAGTTCAAATTTTCTTTTCTCAAGCAACCCTATAAACATTTAAGTACAGTTAATAAATTGATACATTTGTGTTTCTGTAAGATTGTAAACATTGAACTTTGCAGATTTGAGGTTACATCTTAGGGACTGTGATACCTACTCACATATGTTGATTGAGTTGTACTTTTAAATGGGGACCGTGAAATGTGAACTAAACATTTTAAATGATTTCTTAAAGTAAATGTTTTTCTTTACCAACTCTAACTATTCAAGCCATTCGATTGCACGTTTTTTCCCCGTTTTGCTACTAATCAAGACAGTGACATCCATTCTTGAATTTGTGTCGTGTTTTTAAGATGTATAATTGGAATCCGTAATGGAATAAAGTAAAGTTTTGAAGTAGGTGATGAGAAAACTTCGGTATGTGGTTTGGTTTGAGGATGGTTCATCAATGAGAGCCACAGGGTGTGAAATCAACTAGTGTTTCAATGACCAAATATAATAATTCAAAACGGCACTGTAATTTGGACAAAGTCTTTACCTACACTTCAGACAAAACCTATCTAAACTTTCCACCTGCTAAAAACTTTACTATTCGTTATCCGGATCAACAAATTGGATTCTGAATTAATGTGATGATAAATGACTCGTGTGGATTTTATAATCTGATTGATATCAGGTTCAGAGTTGAAATTCCAGACGACTTCTCTTCTCACTCCCATTTTACAAAATAGCCGGAAAATCTTACTTGATGCCCAAAATCAAATGAAGTAAACGTGGGCGGAAAATGAATTTTTAGAAACTATGAGACATATATTCCATGGGTAAAGGTAGATATTCGAATAATTAAATTATGGTTCTATATTCTATTTCACTAGAGCTTTACAATGGTATATCGTATGTTCAAAATGATTGAGTGATGAATGAGAAATTGATAGTCAAAGTCACTGGTGGATGTATGTTGAACTTAGGGTGGGCACTGGAACTTGAATTTCTTGTTCATTTTATTAAAGGTGCCTATCCTGAAATTTATTTTTGCCCAACCTAGAATCTGAATTTATTTATTTAGTAATTCATTTTATTAAAGGTACCCACCCTGAAATTTTATTTGTACCCACCCCATACGAAAATTTTTCATTATTAATACATGTGCACACCCTAAAAAATATTTATAGATCCACCACTACTCAAAGTAAATTACGTGTGAATTATGTTAAGGAAAAAATAAAAAATTTATATCTCAAATGAGTGGGATACCAAGTGTGGATATGTTTATATACATGAATCAACTTAGATTTTACTTAATGACTCAGTTAAGTCTCTCCCTCACATGCTGGCGGTTACAAATCCAACGTTGTAGTGTGCATGATGTGGCACAAAACGGGTATTCAAATTTTTCAATAATTGTTTCGGTGTTTATAAAATCGTGTAAACATGTAGTCGTGTTACAATAACATCTAGTGGATGTATCTGTCTTAAAGAAATTATGTCAATAGACCTTAACGATTTTATTCATTCGATTTAATGTCTACATAAAAGTAAATAATTGCATTCTTTATTTTTTTAATTTTGTATTTATTTTGTCGTGTTTGATTCAATAATAATATCATTTTGTAATTATTATTTTACTGTTTTGTTTCTCTAGCATATTACCAACCGTAAATATAAAGTTAAACTATAAACTAATGAGGCTTAGGAGCTGTTTGTTTGCCTCTTAATGGAACCATTCAGTGCTGAATGTTGAATCGTTCAGCATTCAACGCGTTTGTTTCGTACCTCTGAATGATTCAGTGCTAACTGATTCAGCAAAACAGTGCTGAATGATTCAGCACAGAAGTACATTTTGAATTATTCAGAGCCATTATCAAACAACATGTCACATTCAGAGCTAATTCATACAGAGTCTTTGAATCATTCAACATTTGAATCATTCAGCGCTTAATCATTTAGAAGTAAACAAACAACCCCTTAATAAACTTGAAAATTTTAAATTTTCGTATATTTTAAATATCTTTTTCTATTTTTAGTTGATAATATAGTTTTTTCCTTAAACTTTTTTATAAATTTGCCTCCTTTAAAATATTATAAGTTTGGAAAATTCTACAACGCTTGACGAGCACTGATGAGTACCACTAACGATAAGCCCTATTAATTTAATTTATAAAAATTTAAAATTCTAAAGGACTCAACGTATAATTATAAATTAGTTAAAAAATTAAAGGTAAATTATTTAAAAGAAAGGGTAAAGTAACCACCTAACTATTACCCCTTTTCATTTTGACCACCATTTTTGAAATTTTGTCAATCATGTCACTGAACTATTCAATTAAGCCACTTGTCGTTAATATTTAACGGATAAACTGATGTGACAGTTAAAATATTCGGTATAATTACAAATTTAGTAATTGTTACTTATATATTCTATCAATTTGATCCTAATTTTAATTTATTAAAATTAAATATTATATGAAATTATTAGATATATTTATGATTTTATTTTTTTATAAAAGTATTTTGAGAACAAAGTATTGATTAAAGTATAAAAAAATTAAAGAATTAATTTTAGGATAGAATTTACAAAAAGAATTGCAGTAAAAATTCAAGTTGAATAAAATATAAGGTAAATTAGATATTTAGTCACCTAATTATTCGTGTGGTTTCGTTTTAGTCACCAAACTATTTTATTCCAAAAATCATCAACAAAATTACGTTTTTAGTTTCATTTTGATCAACAACCATTAAAAATTTAATGTTGATGTTAACATGTCAATATAAGGTAATCCCACATCATTATTGAAAAAAATAAAAAAAATATCAAGTTAATAGTTCTATTAATTTCTAACAGTAGATGATCGAAATGAAATCAAAACCTAACATTAATGAAGATTTTGAAAAAAAAATAATTAGATAACCTAACAAAACCAAAGTGATAGTTAAGTGATTAAATACATTATTAATCTTTTTTTAGTTGAGAAACTTTTTCTACCTATGATAAGAAAAAGCTTTTAAAATTCATATTAATTTGGAGTAAGTACAAGATAATATATGTTCTAAGATAACTCTCAACCATTTGACTGCATCTCATAATCTAGAAAATTAAATGATTTATAATGATAACTTTTTTATTATTATATATTTCTTTTCTTTATTTTTATCATAATTCATTGTTTTGTGACAATATAATTTCTAATAATTTTATAAAGTTATTATGATAACTTGATTGACAAAATTTAAAAAATGGTAGGCGAAATGAAAGGGACAATAGTTAAGTACTCATTGGTATAGTTTACCCTTTATTTTAAATAATTTACTGTAGAACTTATATTTTGATATAATAAATAAGGGAAAAATATTTTTGGATTAAATTGAATTTATTCAAAGTCTTCAAAAATTATTTAAAGTCCAAATAAAAGTTAAAAATATGTTTTTAAATGTTTTTCAAACTTAGTTGAACCTTTTCAAAACATATTTGATCATTTTCACGCTTTAAAGTCATGTTTTCAAGCTTCTCTGCCTCAAAGGATCAATCAATTAGCAAAATGATCGATCCCTTTGACCAAATTATCGATCCTCTTGAAAATAGATCAGTCCCTTGGACAAAAGTGAGTTTGGGATCGATACCTTGACAAAAGAATCTATCCCTTCCCAAAAAAGGATCGAACCCTTTGGTATAACGATCGAAATCTTTAAAAAATGATCGATCCCTTTGGTAAAAGGATCGATCCCTTGTGCCTTAAAAGTTGCAGGTAATGGTTATTGTGATCCCCAATGACTCCGAAACATCCCCAACGGCTAGTAACTCATTCCAACTTACAAAAACAACCCAAGGACACTTGAAAAAGGTTACCAACACCTACCCAAACAATCAAACACAAGAGAAAAACTTTTCATTCTTTATTTTCTTCCTCTTGTAAATATTTGTGATTTTGTGAGCTTTAATTTATAAACACCTTCCTTTTTAGAGGTTTTCTTGTTTACAATTGTTTTCCTTTGTAAAGGGGTTTTGGTTCTAGCTAAGCCTTTGAAACGCTAGGGAGTCTGTAAATGTTATCTCTTTGTCCTTGAAAAAGAAAGAACAAATTAGTGGATTTGTTGGAAAATCCTAAGTGATGAGCTTAGGTAGTGGATGTAGACTTGGTTGATAAGTTGAACCATTATAAATCATTGTGCAAATTTTCCAATCCTTATACTTCTTACTCCCTAATTTTCAAAAAGCCAATTCACCACCTCTTAGCTCATTTTCGGTTAATCGAACGAGCTTCATCGAACCCAACAATTGGTATAAGAGCTTGGCTCATTAGAAGGTCTAACAACCTTGAGACGATCCTTGAAGAAGCTCTATTCATTTCTGATACAATCAAGAAGATGGATTCCACCTCCGGCTCGTTCCACCTGGAAGACTCCCAACCGATCGACAAGCCTCCATACTTCAATGGAGCTAAATACCTTCATTGGAAGAAATTAATGAAGCGGTTTATCCAATCTAATGAACTTGATGAATGGGAGATGATCGAGAACATCCATTATTCTCTAAAGAAGAAGACGAACGAGTGGAGTGCCCAAGAACGGAAGAAAGCTCAACAAAATGCAAAGGCCATGCACATTGTGTTTTGTGCATTTGGTCCTGATGTCTATTAAGGAGTTTCTTCTTGTTCAAATGGAGTTTTGGAATAAGCTCGAAGGTATCCATGGAAACAAGAAAGAAGAACCAACAAAGGTGGTGTGGTTAATGGGTCTTGAAGAGCCCAAGGTATCTTCTAACTCTAATGAATTTGATTCATATTCTTTTGATGAGTTACAAGATGCATATGATGAATTTTTTTTGGAGTTTACGACCATGAACTCCAAATACAATAAAATGATTTCAAAATTTAAAGTTAAAAACGATTTTTGAAAGCAAAATTGGATTTTGAAAAACAAAATGAAATTTTGAAAAACGATTTTGAGCTTTCAAAAGTAAAAATTGAAAATTTTGAAAAATAATGCTTTGATTTAAAAGTTAAGCTTGAATGCTTAACAAAAGAAAAGGAAATCATTTTAAATAATTCATTTAATTTCATAATGACAAAATGCTCACATTGTCATTATCATAGTCATATGGAACATGCTTGTTCTTTAAAGAAAGGAAAACATTTTAAAATTAGACAAGTATGGGTTCCTAAGGGAACAAAAGGCATTGAGACTAAACTCTAATGATCCAAAGCAATTTGGATACCAAAATCCAATTAAATGTCTCTTGTATGCTTGATATGGAATGGGTAACCTCTAAGTTTATTTTGATTATCTTGTATGCATTAGTTTTGATTTTAAATGATTTTATGTTTTCTATCTCATTTATGTTAAAAAGAATTGTGATGAACATTTTCTAAAGTTTTAATATTTTTTTCGTGAATGTTTGTTCATCATAATGAATTTTGGTCAAATTGATTTTAATGTTTTTTTTTACAAATTTTAATTTTTGACCTTAATTTAAATGTTTATGCAAGTGATTTATTGCAAATGATATCTCTCCAACAATTGTTATCAAATTTTCAAATGCATAACATTTTTGGATAGCTTTATGCGTATGCACTTAAATACAACAATTGGTATTGCATAAATTATATTAGGCTTGAATATATTGAATTTCTTGTGCTACTAACTTGTTTGTTCATCTTTGTTGATATTCAATGTCTTTTAAGTGTCATGCTTTTAAAGTCAAATTTTTGTTTGGAATGCATTTGTTGAGGGGGGCTTGTGATTTTTCAAATGATTTTGATGTTAAAATTTATACTTACTCTCTATTGTTATTTTGTACATTAAAGTTTGAATTGTTTTTTTTATTACAAAACGGGGGAGAAGTATGGGTGTGAAAAATTTAATTTCAAGAATGAAAAGGGGGGAGCTTTAATATTTTCCTAATATTGCTCTTTTTCACCAAATGTTTTATTAAGGGGGAGTTTTGCCAGATTATTTTTCAATGGTTTTGTTATATCAAAAAAAGGGAGATTGTAGAACTTATATTTTGATATAAAAAATAAGGGGAAAATATTTTTGGACTAAATTTAATTTATTCGAAGTATTTAAAAATAATTCAAAGTCCAAATAAAAGTTAAAAATATGTTTTTCAAACTTATTCGAACCTTTTCAAAACATACTTGATCGTTTTGGCGCTTTAAAGTCATGTTTCCAAGTTTCTCTGGCTCAAAGGATCGATCTCTTAGCAAAAGGATCAATCCCTTTGACAACAGTGAGTTTGGGATCGATCCCTTGACAAAAGGATTGATCCCTCGAGGAAAAGGATCAATCCCTTCCCAAAAAGGATTGATCCCTTTGGTATAACGGTAAAATATTTGAAAAATGATCGATCCCTTGTGGCTTAAAAGTTGCAGGTAACAACTATTTGATTCCCAATGACTACGAAACATTCCCAACCACTAGAAACGACTAGTAACTCATTCCAACTTATAAAAACAACCCAATGACACTTGAAGAAGGTTACCAACACCTATTCAAGCAATCAAACACAAGAGAAAATCTTTTCATTCTTTATTTTCTTTCTCTTGTAAATATTTGTATTTTTGTGAGCTTTAATTTGTTAACACCTTCTTTTTTAGAGATTTTCTTGTTTACAATTTTTTTCCTTTGTAAAGAGGTTTTGGTTCTAGCTATGCCTTTGAAAAGCTAGGGAGTTTGTAAAGTTTACCTCTTTGTCCTTGAATTAGAAAGAACAAATTAGTTGATTTGTTGGAAAATCCTAAGTGAGGAGCTTAGGTAGTGAATGTAGACTTGGTTGATAAGTTGAACCACTATAAATCATTGTGCAAATTTTCCAATCATTATACTCCTTACTCCCTAAATTTCAAAAAGCCAATTAAGCTCCTCTTGACTCATTTTCGGTTGATTGAACGAGCTTCATCGAACCTAACATTTACCTTTAATTTTTTTAACTAATTTATAATTATACGTTGAGTCCTTTAGAATTTTAAATTTTTATAAATTAAATTAATGGTGGTCATCGTTAGTGGTGCTCATCATACTTGTCGAGCATAGAAGAATCATCCTGTAAGTTTACCCCTAACACAAATTCATGCATCCATACTTGTACATCCATACTTGTACATCCATACATGTACATCCATACATGTATATAAATTAGATGGTGGAACATTAATTTAGTTGATATTGTTATTATTAATATGTAAAAGATCGTAGATTCAAATATATTTAAGTGCATTTTCCTTCAATTTAAGAATTAAGGTTATGAAACTCATTGGCTTTAGTGGTTAAAGAAAATGTTATTCTCCTAGATTTCGAGTTCAAGTAGTTGCATGTATAAGTTGTTTAAATATTGTCAATAGATTAATTTTTTTAAAATAAATAATATTTTACCATCACTCAATACTAATAAAGCAAGAGATGAGGTCATGAATAACTAAATATTATATAATATATATCAAAATGAATAAAACTGATCCATGTATGGTAAAAGTCATAAGTAGTACAGAAAAGATGAAACGGAGCCAATCCATAAAATAATTTATTTAATTGTAATTATTTTATTTTAATATTATATCAAAATATTAAAAGAAAAAGTTATTATAATAATATTAATCATCTTATTAAAAATAATTCTTTTAAATGATGTTTTAATTAAATAGATAATTCACTCATAATATCAATACCAAATTAGTAAGAGGGTAATTAATAATATATTGAACTTATAGATATTTAATAATCCTCCTGGATTCTCCTATTTATTGGTTGAGAAGGGTAACCCCCCATTTCATGGCATGACCCTTGGGGCCTTTTCTTTCTTGTATTTATTTATTAGGAGACTGAACGAAGAATCTCATTTATATGTGAGCAAATCCATATCCAAAACAAAACAATACCCTTTTCTTTTTCTCCTGGTTTTTGGTGATTGAAAAAGAAAATGGGGAAAGGAAGAACCCCATGTTGTGATAAGGAGAAAGTGAAGAGAGGTCCATGGAGTCCTGCGGAGGATTTGAGGCTCATCTCTTTCATTCAGAAGCATGGCCACCAGAAATGGAGAGCTCTCCCTAAACAAGCTGGTCAGTCTCCTTCTCTCTTTCTTTCTTTCCGACCATTGAAATGAGAGAACGGGTGGTGACGGTTGTCTCCCTCAAAATTTTATAAATTTATTACTCTAAAATAAGATCATACGTTCGTCATTGTTAGGAGTCCAAAACTCTACCAACAAAAACATTCCTTTTCACCCATTGTTCGTAACTTTTCTCTTCATTTAATCTCATTTTCAGTTCTTTCTTCTTGAATAAATGTTTTTTCTCTCTTAATTTGATACCATGCACCGTCACTCAGATATTTTTCATTAAAAAATTATTTAAAATGAATACAACTAATATTCTATACAAGTCCATATATTATTTTACCAGAAGGAAAGTTTGAAACGTTTGTTTTTACTTGAAGAAATCCGCAGATACTGCCAATTTTCTTATCACTGGTCAATCTTAATTAGTCTTAAAACATCCAGATCAGATTCAGTGAATTTCGTCTCTTTATAACCGGCAAACTTTTAAATGTACTTTAAAAAAATGACAAATAAAAAATCGACCTGGTTTCCAATATAATCCCATCTTTAATGTCATTCCATAATAAGCATACGTATATACGTATTGTTCTAGGGTTATGTATCGAGTTTGGAAACAGGATAGATCGAGGGCTGTCAGTAGGGATGGCAAACGGGTACGGTTTCGTGGATTCCGCACCGCATCCGCTCCAATTGGAGCGGGGATGGGTATAATTTTAGTGGGTAGTGGGCGGGTGTGGATTTATAAAGTGGTACCCGTCGTGGGTGGTGGGCGAGTAATGGGTTTGAGACATTACCCGCCTCGCATCCGCCCGCCTCGCATCCGCCCGCCCCATATCTGCCCGTCCCACATCCGCCCGCCCAGCTCTTTGATTAAATTTTGGATTTGAGGTGTAATTTTAGAGACTAATTTATAAATTTTAATATTATATAAATATATAACATATAATTTAACTAAATATTAAGGATATTTAGTCTTTAATCTGGTATTTAATTAGGGAAATATTCAGCTCTTTGATTAAACCCATAATCCCACTAACCACGTCACTTTCCATGTTCTTTAGCCAATGCTGCCCATCCAAACACAAATTAGTCGTACTATAAGCATTAACATCAAAAGCAGCAGTTTACATGTTCTTTAGCCCCTCAAAACCCATATTAGGCGCACTATGAGCATTAACATCGAAAGCAACACAACAATCTAGCTTTGCGACTACATGCTCCCTATAATCTGTCTCCATAACATTCGTAGAGCCACTCCTCTGACAAATTGAAGCATGCGCTGCTACCCCATCATGAACTGTCTGGGAACCAACTCCAACATCTCATTAGTTTGTTATCAGGCAGGTCTAGATGGGTATGTCACTAGTGGGTAGTGGGTGTGGGGATGGATTTAAAAATGTACCCGCGTGGGCGGGTGTGGATTTGAAAATTTGTACCCATCATGGGTGGTGGGCGGGTGGTGGATTGAAAAATAGTAGGTGGGTATGGGGATGGGGATGGGGTATCCGCACCCGACCCGCCCATTTGCCATCCTTAGCTGTCAGAAAGTCATCTCTTGTAAATTTTAAATTATCGTATATTTTAGATATTTTTTAATATTTTCTATTGATAATATGTTTTCGTCCTTTAAAATTTTATAAATTCGTTCTGTCTTACAATTTCAAAATTGATAATTTGTCTTCTAACTATGAATTGTGAATATAACATATTGAATTAATAAAATCATCTTTGTAAATTGATGTGCGACATCTCAACACATTGATAGATTTTCATTATATTGCTTTCCTCATCCGATATAAACATCTCAACATACAAAAATTTTGAAGTAGCTTCCAATTTATCAATGGTTGAATTTTGAAGGAAAGAAAACAATAAATGTGAAATGGTTTCTATCACTATCTCAAGAATTTTGTGGTACCGTTTATGGAAATTATTGTCTTCAAACGTACAAAAGTTTGAATATAGATTGTGTGGATGAATGGTTGTAGGGCTACTGAGATGTGGAAAGTGTTGCCGTTTAAGATGGATTAATTACTTGAGGCCCGATGTCAAGCGTGGGAACTTCACCAAAGACGAAGAAGACGAAATCATAAGGCTGCATGAGACCTTGGGAAACAAGTGAGTTTCTGTTCGGAGATACTTCAATTTGAGTTAATTGAACCCATAGAGCGAGTGAATATTGTTCTATCTGGAGAATTCAGGTTTGAGTAATTACGTTTGTATGGTGTGTACGCGTTGCCAATAAGTTTAGAAAAATTTTAAATAAATATTGTCTTGTAATCTCCGTCCCATATTATTAAAAAATGTTGAAAGTGTAGGGACTAGATCTCAATTGGAGTGTAGTAGAGGGATCAAAACTATAATTTAACCTATATTTTCTTTGTCATCTCAATTACTTATGTTACAATTAAATTGATTCTCAGGTGGTCTAAGATAGCAGCACATTTTCCTGGAAGAACAGACAATGAGATAAAGAATGTGTGGAACACTCATTTGAAGAAGAGATTGATTTCAAAGAAAGAAAATACTCAACAAAAAGATGAATCCAAGGACTCTTCCATGGCTACATCATCATCAAGTGACAAAAACCCTAGAGAGGCATTTGCAATGCCAGCATCAGACAATGCTCAAGACTTCAAAACCGATCAGCTATCAAACCATGGAAGCAGCAGCAGCCCGTCCGAGGAGCCTGAAGGGTTGTCGAGTTCTTCGATCTCTTCCAACGTCACGAATTCCGGTCAGGTTGGTGTTTTGAATCCAGAAGACCAAGTAGGTTCCTTGTTCAACTTCATAGGAGGCTATTACGATGTTAATAACAACACATCAGAGGAGGTGAACAAACCGGATATCCTCGATACTGCCTTCGACATCTCGTTCGAGTCCGATTGGGAGTTTTGGAACATGTTGGATAGCTTCGGACCATTCCAATCCGATGAGACCGAATCAAATGACGGCATCCGAAGTTCGAATTTCAGAGAAGTTGAAAACAAGTGGTTGATGTGCCTGGAATATGAACTGGGACTAGAGTCGGAGGACAGTGACGAGGCTAAGCCGGTCGGTCCCGAGATGAATGGCATGATGATGAAGCCAGAAGGTGATATGGAGATGGGTCACTATCACAACACAGTTCAGCCATCAACCAAGTAGTTACTTTTCTTAGAGGGCTTAACAAAGTGGTTTGACTTCATGATGTTATAAATATATAAACTTTAGGGTTGACCTAGCTTGTTAAATTAATTAGGTCCCTTTAGATGTATAATGGATAGAATAAATTAATATTCATCTGATCTTCAAGTTAAGCAATATTACATTGTAGATTGAACCAAACCTAAAATTGTCTCCTTTTTCAAACAAAATACCATCAACATTTTTAAGTGGGTAGGTGAATAATTTTTTCTTATCAAAAGAAAATTTTATTTCATTGAAAGGAAGAGGGTACAAGTGGGTAGATGAAGTCAGCCATTCCTTTCTCTCTCTTTGTTGGTAACTTTTGAGTTAATTGCACTCAAATCTAATATGAAATATATTTAAAATATATGAGTAAAAATTCAAACACATAGCCAACGAGTGTAGGCACTTGTTGGGATTTAAGAATTTGAATTTATAAGGTCAAGTTCGAATTCTACCACTGTCACACTTGATGACAATATGTAAATTCCTATGTAAATCCTAATTAGATCTTGGGTATGTCATGACCTTGTACTTGTGTCAGCCCAATATTTCATACAAAGAGGTATCTTGCTCTTGTATTACTCTTTTTATTTCATAAAGCCTCTAACATATAATTAGAGTTTAAACATAATTCTAATGCAAATCAACTAGCCTTCTTCTTCCCAAGCATTTGCCTAAATCTAAATTTCCCTTTCTTTCATCCAAGTTTAATTTTTGTAATAATGAAATTAAATGTTATAACGGATCAATTATTTTTAATTAAATTATGAATAATAAATATTTAAAATTATATCTGATATCAAATAATAAAAAATAGATTAAATGTGCATTAATGTTAAATAAGAATTTTCATTAATAAATGATTATCTATATTAATTATATGTTTAATCAATATTATTATTTATATTTACTTATTTTAGATTAAAAATTTTGTAATGTTAATTTATATATTTATAAAATTACGAAGTTAGAGCACAAATCAAGCGATCTCAGTGGTCAAGAGACTTGTAACACCTTTAATTTAAGTCATTTAATCCTCTAGTTTAATGGAAAATTGTAATTGTACCATCTTAAAAATTAATTATTTAATTTAAGAATTTTAAAATATTTTTAAAATTTTAGTCCATCTAAAATTTTATAGTTACATCTTGGTAATGGTATGAAAAGAGTTTCTCTTCCCCTCTTAGTGTCCTTTTTAGTTTCCCACCTATAATCTCTTGAAATGTGGATTAGCTTGTTAATTTACAATTAACAATTTTTACCATTAACTTTATTGATAAAATTTTTAAGAAAAACCTTTACTCAGTCGTTGGCTTGAGAGCTTTAAAAAAGAATTTTCTATGGATTTTTGGAGTTTTCTTAGGAGTAGATAATTAAGCGATTGATTCTATCGGTAGAAACGACCCAACAACATCGAGCTGCACTTCTACTCTGATGCCCAGACGTAGAACTGATACCTCCACGAGCTGACCCTCTGCCATGTTGAGTTAACAAGGTCGATCTTTGGGATTACACTGGAGTGACACTAGTAGAGTTGAGGTAATCCCTGACAAAGTGCTCCAAAGATCCACAACTAAAATAGGTCTTAGAGAGCCTACAGCACTCTCCTCGATATCTACAGCGACAATGCTAACACTCGAGATGTAACACTCCAAATTTGATCTTGGAATGACGAGCATAAAATGTCGCACTGGACCGTCGAAACAACCGCCGTATTTTCAAAACTTTTATTTTCAAAATATAACATATTTTATAATACAAGCGTTGGAATGGTTATTCATTTAATCAACCATGATCGAAGGAAATGAAAAATGAGTAATCTTAAATCTCTCTTTTTCAATGAGGTAAAAGCCATTCAAACCATACCAAAAATTTGAAATGTTAACACACCACCAAAGATCTGATGTTTTGTGTGGGGGATTTGTTATAATGCTATTGCAAGTAATCTTAATGTTCACTATTGATTAAAGCTTCTCTTTTATGTAAGAAAGAGTTGGAATCCTTTGAATATGTCTTGTTCTTCTGTCCCTTTGCTCAAGCCTCTTGGAGAGGAAGACTTGGACTCTGCCTTGATGAATGAATTTCAACGCAACCTCCTCAACTCTATTGATTTCATGTGTTGGCTTTATGGAAAGTTAGGAATCTGTGATTTTTTTTTTAAATCAATATTGGGATTATGGATAAAAAGATGAAGCGAATGCCTTGACAGGAACCGAACCACTCTTCGGATCCCTTTTGGAGCTCACTTAATCCAGGTTTTGTTAAAATTTATTGTGATGCTTCATTTTTATGATGTTTCGAGGAAACCAAGTACAGTAGCGATGGTCCGAGGATGTTTTTGAATGTATTAATATGATTGTCACCACTTCGGAGGTTGTTCTGAATATGTTAATATGATTGTCGCCACTTCCTATACAAGCAGGGATGGACCTAGGCGGGTGGGGCAGCTGCCCCTAAAAATTTAAAATTATCATATATTTTAGATTTATTCTATGTATTTTTGATTGAAAATCTGTTTTCGCCCCCTAGAGTTTTATAAGTTCAAGTTCGCCTTTTATAAGCTCAAGTTCGTCCCCCTAACATAAGATCCTGTGTCCGTCCCTATATACAAGTGCGACGAAGGTTCGTGCATGCCAATTAAGAGTTCATGCCGTTCTTCGATAAGGATGGACCAAGATAGTGATGGAATCGGATAATGAAATTCTTATCAAACGCTTTAAGTTATAAGCTTAAATATAGTCAAGTGCCTCTGTTGAAAAGGATGTGTTGGATGCTTTACAATATATTTGAATTTGTATCCTTTTCTTTATTTTATAGGAAGGTTAATCGAGCGGTCGATTGGAGTGAGTTCAATCCGACGGTTGTAGTTTTTTTTGTTTTCTCGATGAACATTTCTGTTGTCAAAATATAACAAGGAATTATTAAATTGAGTCGAATCAGGTATAAACGTGAATGTTAGACAAATGTTAAGATCCAAGAAAGTAAAATAGTAATAATCGTAATAAATTATAATACAATCGAACAGAAAGAAAATACGGATGATATAAAATTGTTTGCTCGTCGATAGTCATTAATTGAATGAACAAAGACGTTGAGATATGTTTGTACAATTTCTTTAAGATAAATTCGTTTGTTCCTAACGATGTTGGACAAGCATTGGTCGACTGTCTCCCGATATACAATAATGATATATATAACCAAGCAATAATACGATTGTAATGCTCAACAAACTGTAACATAATCTTTTTGTATCATTGATAACTCATTGAAAAAAGAGAAAATATTTATGTCTTAACCTTGTAGGTTTAAATAGTAGATTCATACAACAACAACAACAACAAAACCCTATTCTCATATGTAATGGGGTAAGGGGGAGGTAGGTTAGTAGGCTGCCCCCAACTCCGGTTGAGTGCAGCTTCCGTGGAAGACCTCCGACAGTCAGAAAATAAAAATAAAGATAAAATGCAATGCATGTATAAATAAATAAATAAATACAAAGTTGAACAGTCTTCATTTGTAGTCTTAATATGAGCGTCTGTAATGGGAAGTAATCCCTGCAAATAAATCCCTGCGTAAAAATATATGCATATAGACAGAAACGTAAGACTCGACTAAATTTAAAAAGAGGAAACCTGAAGAGAAAGATACACAGAAGTCTACGATAGCAAGCTAGGAGAAGGAATAAAGTAAAATGGGTTAAAACCTAAACTATGACAACACTACTTCGCAACCCTAGTTCTGAGTCTTCATAAATTCCAATGACAGAAACGTATAAAAAGTAGTAGTCATGGAAATTACTATAAAGGCAATAAAAAGAAGACAGAGATGTTACACCCTATGGCTGTGACCCGCACTACTCGGCTACCCTGGTCTTAAGTTTCCATACTTTCCTATCGGAGGTCATGTCATCGGTAAGGGCTAAATCCTTCAAATCAGATCTCAAGCAGTCTTCCCACTTCCGCCTTGGTCGTCCTCTCCTTCTGGCACCGTCGACTGTAATCGACTCTACCCTCCTGACCGTATCCGACGGTTGTTGCCTAAGGACATGCCCAAACCACCGTAGTCTTCCCTCCCTCAATTTTTCGGCTACAGACACCACCCCCAAGAACATCCTAATAGCAGAATTTGGTGTCATGTCCCACAGAGTCCTACCACATGTCCATCAAAGCATTTTCATTTCTGCGGCATCCATCCTCCTTACGTGATCCTTCTTGATTGCCCAACATTCTGATCCATACAACAGCGCTGGTCTTATTGCCATTCTAAAAAATTTTCCCTTAAGTTTTAGAGGCACCTTATTGTCACACAAAACTCCAGTTGCAGCCCTCCACTTTAGCCATCCCGCCTTTATACGGTGTGTAACGTCATCATCTACACCCCATCTTTATGTATCATAGTAGATTCATACAAGTAGCTTAATTTGATTATTAGTTTCTCATTAATTACTCAATAATTTTAAGTGTATGATACACCATTATAAGTCTCAAAAATATAATATAAAATAAAATTTTATGATTCGAACCTTCACATTTATTCATTTAAAATATGCCTTAAAATGTTTAAAGATATATATTTTTTTGCAATAATAAACATCATTTTAAAATGAAAGACTCAAATATCCTATAGACTCAAATAAGGAAATCGATTTTTCCTTTAATGAAATAGGCCTATCAGGGATGACAACGAGTTGGGTTAGAGTTGGATTTTTGGTCAATCCAATCCGACCCGAAAATAGGTATCCTCCACTTGAACCTGACTCAACCCGAAATTTTATATCCTTTAGCTGATCTAATGCGACCTGAAATTTATATCCTCTATCTGATCTAATCCTACCTGAAAAATATATATCCTCTATCTAACTTCGATTAGACCCATTGTTTAGAGTATAAATCCAACCCGACCCAACCTGAAAAAATTAAAGACCTAATTAAAAAAATAATAATTTGTTTAGAGAAATTACACTATTATCTTCAGATCATATTTGGTAGGAGTTTTTCACCATCCACTCAAACTCGAACCCGAACCCAATCCCAATCCCAATCCCAATCCGACCTTACCTTAAAAAAAATCCAACCTAAACTCAATTTTTTTTATAAAAAAATCCGTAATCCTTCCAAACCCGAGTCTCGTATTCCCTGCTGCTCTTTGGACACCCACACCCCTGTTTTAACCCATTTCGCTCTCCTTCTTCCTCTGTCTAGCATTTTCTCTTCACCTCTCCTCTTTTCTTTTCCTTTTCTTCCGTTTTTATCTTTTAATATTTGTTGATTTTTTACGGAAACAGAATGGATATGGCGGAAAGTTTTGTTAAAATTTCTCTCGGTTCCACGGAGTCGCAGGGAGAAGAAGATGATGAAAGAAGCAAAATCTTTTTACACCTAAAACCCTACTGTTTGGAGCTTCTTGAGCTTTCCCAAAACCCTAAAAAGCATGCCTCTTCTATTCCAGCATTGCTCCCCTGCTTCGCTCTTCCCCATCCTATTCTCTCCAGTCCTTCTTTGAGTAATCAATTCTTCCTTTCTTCTTATGCTTATTTCCATTGCTTTTTAGACTTCCTTTGATTGTTATTTTTACTACTTACGTGTTGATTCTAGGATTACAGCATACGAAATCAATTACTTTAATGACACTGAATTTGATTTTTGTGTTCCTTTTTTTTGTAGCTACACTTGGTTTCCATTGCTGCTTTTGCTGGATGCTGCAGTTGATTGCAGAAGTTCGCGGAATAAAAGTGAAAGTAATAATAATAAAAGAGTAAGTGATAAAGTAGCAGAAGGAGTGGTGGTGTGCTTGGAAGAGGTTCTCAAGAAATGCCATTTGGGTTCTGTGGATCAGGTCAATCTCCCCTTTTTTTTCATCTCTATTTAAGTAAATTTTTCTCATATTTTGTTTATTTTACCTTTTGAAATATGTACATGCGTCTAATACCTTGAATTTGAATATGGGGAATGCAATGTAGATCATGGCGCATAGAGTTCTACCTGCTATTAGAAGGAAATGCTTTTGTTGTTTGTTATTTTTTTATCCCCTTCGTAATAAAGCGATAAGCATACATCAACCAAGTAATAGGCACCATCTCGTTTGCAGCTAAACTATAAGTTAACTAAAAGTCAGTCTTTATATCAAATGATTGCTTAAAAGAATGAAACACAGGAAAATAAACAAAATGAATTAAAAGCAAAGATGAGAAAACCCAGACTTAGGGAACCTTGAATGGTGAATATATATATATATATATATATATATATAATTCAAATGTAACATGTGTTCAAATAGGTTTGTTTCATATAAAGTAAAGTGATTTATATTTTTATCCATACAAGTTATGTGTTTTTTATTTTTATTTTAATATTTAAAAATGTAACACAAGACCATATGATACTTCTCTTAAACAAAAACCTAGTGGAAAAATGATAATTAAACTGATGTTTATTAATGTAATGGGCTATTAGATTTATCCTTTAGAAAATGATTTCAAACTGAAGATTAGTAGCACTTGTGCTGTCCCCAGCTAGGAATTTATCCGTCCTTTTTTTTTTGTTTTAGTTCAATAACCCTTGATTTCCAGCATGAATATGGTCTCCTATGACGAGGTTTATTGTTGGAATTTGTTTTTTTTTTAATATTTGCCTTCTTATTTCTTTGAGAAAATTGTGACCCCCCCACCCAAAAAAAAACAACATATTTCTGTGAGAAAGTTGATGCCTATATTAGGTTTCCTGTTTGCAGATGTATTAGGATGATCATATTATATCTGAATATTTTCATTTAATCTGAATGAAATTTAATGCTTTCTTGTCTCAGATGGTTGTGTATCTGAAAAAATTGACTTATGCTGCTTTGCTTTCTTCATCTGAGGCATCAGAAGAGTTTCGTGAAGGAGTTATCAAATGTTTCAGGGCTTTGCTTCTGAATTTACTTCATTGTCCTAATCAGTCCTGCTTGTTCAAACAAAGCCTTAATCTCCCAGTGCTCTTAGAAACTAGAGACTTACTGATGTCAAATAGAACTCTGAAGTTTGACTTGGAACAAGGAGAATGTTACTAGCATTTTTGCAGTCAGAAGCAGCTTCGGCTGCTGTTGGACACTGGCGTTCTCTTCTGCTCAAAGTACATTGATACCCTTTTATCTATACTTATACTGGAGTATATTTAATCTTTTTGTTTTGGGCAATTCATTTCATTTAATTATTTATATCAAATTTATATGTGTCTTGTGATAAGGCTGCTGATACCGAGGCTACACGAGGACATCGAGGCAGTGCAAATCTTCGTATTGAAGCCTTTTTAACCCTACGTGTTCTTGTTGCTAAGGTACGTACTTGTGCATTCATTAGATCCTTAAGAAGGGGATTCTTCTTGAAGCATATTATTTTCTTTTTCTTATTAATTTCTCCATTTTGTCTTTCATTCAACATAACTGCCTACAATGGACACCCTGCATATTTTGAATAAAACTTTTACATGGGAGAAATTCCATCTTGCCTTTTCTTCTAACTGGAGTGTTGTTAAGGCGTGAGCCTAGGCATGCCTGCCCCTTAGCACTAGACAACAAAAGCGCCTTAGATTCTTTCAGGTGAGGTCCATCTGATCACGTGCATGCCTATGGTGTTTATTTGTAAGGCAATAGGCATAAAAAAGGCCTGCCTGATTGAAGTTCTCTTTAGTTCCTGTTATTTAGCACTTCTTTCTTTAGATATACTACATTTACTAGTAAGAAAGAGATACCATTGAAATCTATATTTCTCAATATGTGAGCAATGCACATTGACTAGTAAAAAAGGTTTTATATCTATGTACACACACACACACACACAAAAGCATAAACATATGCACACACATGTTGCACTTTCCTTCATGAAGGTAGCACTTTTTTGTGCCTTGCGCTTGAAGCAATATAAGGGTTCTAATGCCTAAAATGTCCTTTGTGCCCTTGACAGCACTGCTTTTTGTTGCTTTTGCCATGTAAATTTCACTTTTGAGACATACTGTTTGCATTTACCTGCATGTAGTTCATATGTATTTGTAAAACTTGTAGTGACATATATTCCTAATGATTCCATCCAGTAGACGATTTTAGTTTTTTAGTAGAAATCACTAGTTTGATAAAGGAAATTTGAGTGTGGCCTTGTTTATGATAGAAATAGGAAAAAATTAATCTTCAAATAAATAGAATAACATCTTTATGTGATATTTAAGCTGTTTTCTTCTGTCATTTTTGCAATCTAAATTCCTTAAGTTTTAGACATACTCTTTCATTATGAATACAAGTTGCTTTATGTATCTGGGTATGAATGCAAAAATATATTCGTAATGTTTATAGTTGTAAGAGGATTTTCTTTGTAGGAATAATTAGATTGGGAAATGAGTAGAGTGTGGAACTATTTATCACGCAAGAATGAAGGCTATTCTACTGGTAAAGGTTGTGGCCTTGCAAAGGTTTTAGGTCATCTGATTTGAGTGGAGTAGTTCTAGACTTTTATTGCAACAATGTGTCATCACATATGGAAGCTTGGATTAATTTTGTTGGTATATTACATCTTTTTCAGGTAGGTACTGCAGATGCGTTGGCTTTCTTCTTACCTGGTATCATTAGTCAGTTTTCCAAAGTGTTGCACATTTCAAAAGCAATGATAAGTGGGGCTGCTGGAAGTGTAGAAGTTATTGACCAAGCCATTAGGGGATTGGCTGAATACCTTATGGTAGTACTTGAAGATGAAGCCAATTCGTCTGGTCTTGATATGTACAAAGATGATTCTTTTGGCCATAATTCAAATAAGTACAAAAATCTACAACTTCATTCTTGGATGAACTCCGTCAATTGCCATTAAAGGCTGAGGGCAGAAGAGTGCTAGAAAGTGTAAATGGTGAATCAATCAATTCTATTAGCTCTAAGACTGAATCTGGAGAAAAAAGTAGCCCAGTTCTCGGCAAAGGACTGGGGCCTTTTCATGTAGATCGTACAAAAGAGTGGATTGAGAAAACCTCTGGGAATGTGAACAAACTATTATGTGCAACATTTCCCTCTGTATGGATCTGTCTCACATGTTCATTTCTACTTTTAAGATACTTTACGGCATCAAAATTTTATTCAAAATTTGTATCAGATAATTTATATTCATAAGTACTGCACTTTTGTTTTGATATACTGTTATTATGTTACGTCTCAGATATGTGATCACCAAGCAAAAAAGGTGATGCATGGTCTTTTTATTGCCATTTGAGGTCTGCTATTGAAGTGCAATTTCACACTGGAAAAGAGCAAACAGATGTTTTTGGTAGGTTGAATTCTATCAATTTCATTCTTAGTTGTTGATTGTAAAATTCCACTTTAAGTGAAGGATTTTGTTTCATCTCTTCTAAGTCTTAATGCACTTAAAAAGATATCCTTCAACAAAATTAATAGAGAGAGAATGAGCGCGATAGGTAAAGAGAGAGCGAGAGTAAATTTGAAAAAGTCCAATGTTGTTGAGGAGGAATGGACAGTGTTCATTGATAATCTTAGTAAGAGTGTTTCAAGAGGGGTGTTAAGGGATTATTTTAGTCCTTATGGTCAGATTCTGAGGATTTTCATCCCTCGTTTTTTAGAAAAACCAAATTATAAGTCTTCTACTTTTGCATTTGTCCAATTTGCTGGTGAGGAAAGTAGAAATAAGGCAATCCAGTTCGTGAATGGGAAGTGGATTAAAGGGAGAAGAGTCTCAGTAGGGATTCCTAAGTATCAAAAGGTTAAGAGGAGGGAAGCTGCGGAGGGGAATAGGATGTTGGAGATCAAGTCAGGGGAAAGGGATACTTCAAAAATTGAGAGGAAAGCTGAGTCGTTGAGAAGCATGAGGGATGGCAGATCATATAAGGATGTGGTGAATTCTGAATATAATTTGAGAAGAGAACCAGTGTCAGGGGCAAACTTGGTGGGTAACAAGCAGAATGCACTTAGTGTGAGGAACGTTTGGGAGATGCATATTCCATCAGACAATTCAGAATGGGTTAAACGTTCAGTAACAGGGATAATGAAATCTACTTTCGTCCATGACTCGTTGAAGGAAGCTTTAGAGATAGAGGGTATAGAAGTTCAAGTTGTAAGATGGGGTTACGCATGGAATGCGTGCATCATTACTTTCAATTCGGTAGAGGAGTTCTCACAGGCATGGATGAATAAAAAGGAAGAGATGTTCTTATGCTTAGACTGGTTGGTCCCAGTTTTGAACAAGGATAGAGTTCCATCGGCCCTTTGCCAGATAGAGTTATTTGGATTGCCTCTACTGTGTTGGAATGAGGCATTCATGAGAAAACTTACTAGGAAGTGGGGTCAGTTTTTACATTTTAATGAAGATTCAGAGAGCAGATCGGACCTCTCGTCGGCGAAAGTTCTGCTTAGGGTGGAAAGTCCTTATGATGTTCCTGATACGGTGATGATAGGATCGTATGGCAGATCGTTCAAAGTTAAGATCTCACTGGGGTCTGTTTTGAATAAACCAGAAGAAGTGGGGAGGAAGAAGATGGAGAAATTTAAAAAAAAAAAGAACAATGGTTATGTCTTGTCTGAGGAGGGAGATGGAAGACGTCCTACTTTGGCAGCAGATAGGGATGAGTTCACAGAGGATGCTAGGCTTAAAGTCATTTCTTGGCTGAATTATGGGCAGAACAGTGGAGTGAATGGAGTCAGTGAGGGACATGTCCAATCGAGTAAGTCGACAGCAGATAATTCTGATTCTGGGATGTCAGGTTTCTTGGAAAATAGGACAAACCAGAAGGGTAACCACGTGGGCCTGGGATTGCGAGATACAATTGACCTGGTGGACTTAGTTCAATCAGAGGACAATGAGGATGCTTTTTCATCAATTAAGAAATTGTTTCCTAGTGGGCTTGCATACAATTTAAAATGGGTTGGAGATAAGTTTATTTTACAACCCAATGCCATTTCTGCAAATCATTTGCTTGCTGCTGATGAGGGGGAGGATAGGGTGGTGAAAGATAATTCACAGGGGGAGAAGGAAGTGGTTCTAAGCGAACAGGGTGCTGAAATGTATAAAGAAAAGTCTGTTGGCACGAGAAGTCTGGATGGGGATCACGTTTCCAATTTACAGATTCATAAGGATGTGGAGAGGAGTAAATTTTCAGTTGATCAATCGGAAGGTTTAAAGAAGATGAAGAAGGTCATGGAGGATAATATGTGTAGCTTCAATGAGGAAAGCTTCTCAAGTTCGAGTGTAAGGAATATGAGTTATGAGAATCAAGAGGGAAGCACTTCAGGACTTAAGAGGGATGGTCAGTTTAAAGCAAAGGAGATTCATCTAGTTCCAACCAAACATCAGGATTAGTGTATTCCTCGGTCTAAAAGTCTTATTAATCAGAGAAAGTTGAGAATTGCTCCACGTCGCTCAGGAAGTGTATGCTCGGATACTGAAGTGTTTATCAGCTTTTTTTGATAGAGTATATAGAAGGGTTTTTAGAAGTATGGTCAGGGATTCGTTGGATCAAGTCAGGGAGTTATCACAATCTTCCTAATCTTCTGTTAAAGCTAGGAATGAAGCTGCTGCGGCTACTAGGGAGGTATGTGACTTGTTGGGGATTACCTTTAAAGGGGGGCAGCAATTATTAGAGGATGAGATTTTTAAGATGGAGATGAAGGGGTCTTCAAGGAGATCCTGATGGTTTCTATAGATTTGTTTTCTTATGATTTTCAATTCAAATGTCAAAGTTAAAAGTAATCATATGGAATATTAGAGGTCTTGGGAGAAGAGAAAAAATCAGAGCAGTGGCCAGACTTGTTAATAAAGAGAAGCCGTTCATCCTATTTTTACAGGAGTCAAAACTGAATATTTGTAATAGTGGTCTATGGAGGAAGTTAAGGGGTAATCTATTGAAAGGTCGTATCTTTCATCCAACAGAGGGTTCTGTAGGTGGATTGATATGTTTGTGGAATGAGAATTTTTTTGAGGTCAGTGCAGAACATAATCAGAACAGTCAGGGAAGTTCAAGCTGTATAACTTTGATTGTGTTTTAATAAATGTGTATGGTCCGTCAGTAGAGGCGGATAAAGAGGAGTTTTTCAGGGAGCTGATGTGTTTTGTGCAGAGTTTAAATCTGCCAGTTTGCATAGGGGGGATTTTAATGCATATTTGGATACAGAGGAGAAATGTGGTGTATCACAAAATTGGCATTCCATGGATTTGTTTAGATCCTTTGTTCAACATTTTAATCTTATGGATTTACCGTTAGTTGGAGGAAAATATACTTGGTGCAACAATAGAGAGTCTCCTACTTGGGTAAGGCTTGATCGGTTTATTATTAGCGGTTCCTTCATAAATCAATTTCCTAATGTGATCCAGAAAATGTTACTCAAATCCCTTTCGGACCATAATCCAGTGGTGTTAGTAGAAGAATGCAACAATTGGGGACCTAAGCCTTTTAGATTATTCAACTACTTGTTAGAGGAAGATGGGTTTGTTGAGTTGGTTGAAAATTCATTGTCTAAAGTGAAGAAGGCTAATGGTCGAAGGGGACTGTTTACTTCGAGGAACAAAACAAATGATCAGGAATAGGCCCAATAGGAATCAAAAGGGGATTTCTGAAGATATTTCTGAACTAGAAGGCAAGATAAATAGGAGTTACAAGAAAGAGGGATTTCCATTCAAGATCGGGATTTGTTGATTTTGTCCAGGAACGAATTGTGGAAGTTGCACAGGAGGGAAGAGAGTATTTGGTTACAAAGATCAAGACTGAAGTGGATCAAGGAAAGAGATAGGAATACAAAGTTTTCCATTTAACAGCAATTAATAGAAATAGAATGAATTCAATTTCGGCTTTGAAAGTGGCTGATGAAGAAATTTCTGATCCGGATAAGCTGAAAAACTCTGTCTTTGAGTATTTTAAGGAGAATTATAGTACAAAAGCTATGCTAGAGGTAGAGGATATTAATCTTAATTTTGTGAAATTATCAGAGGGGCAGAAGAATGGTCTTGAGGTAAAATTTTCAGAAAAGGAAGTTTGGGAAGCAGTGTTTCATTCGGACAGTTCCAAAGCCCTAGGTCCAGACGATTTCACGATGGGTTTTTTTTAAAAATTTTGGCCTATACTGAAGGATCATCTTATGAAGTTTGTGGATGATTTTCACAGAGGGAGGAGTTGGGAGCATGGGGTCAATCATGCTATTATTACATTGGTTCCTAAGAAACTAAATCCAGAAGGTATTGAAGACTACATACCAATAAGTGTAGTTGGCAGCTTATACAAAATAATCTCCAAAATCCTATCGAGAAGACTGGTTTCTGTTATTAAAGATTTGATCAGCCCTTCGCAGTTCGCCTTTATTCCAGGTAGGTAGCTGCTTGATTGTGCTTTTATGGCCAATGAATCTATAGATTATTGGAAGAAAAAAAGAAGGAAACGAGTTGTTTTCAAAGTTCATTTTCGTTGAGCCTATGATTCAGTGGAATGGCCAATTATTTTGAGATTATTGAAGGTAATGGGTTTTGGGGACAAATGGATTTCTTGGATTGATTATTGTATTTCTTTTGCTTCAATTTTGGTTCTAGTTAATGGATCTCCTACACAAGAATTTCAGATGGGCAAGGGGTTGAGACAATGTTGTAATTTGTCCCCTCTTTTGTTTAATATTGTTGGTGAGCTCTTAAATTTAATGTTGAGTAAGGCTGCTGATCTTGGTCTTTTCGAAGGGTTCAGTATTGGTAAGGAAGAGAATCTTTTTAATTTGACACATCTCCAGTTTGCAGATGATCTAATCTTATTCTGCAGAGACTCTTCAACCCAAATTCTTAATATCAAGAGAGGGGTGTTCAGGTTAATATTAGGGTTACACCTTAATTTGTACAAGAGTAAACTGTTTGGTGTTAATATTGCAGAGGACAGTATAAAAGAATATGCACTGGAAGCAGGCTGTGGGGTGAGATCTTTTCCTATGACTTATCTAGGTTTACCGATAAGAGCAAAGAAAAATTCAGAGTTGCTGTGGGAGCCAGTATTACAGAAAGTTTACATCAAATTAGCACGTTGGAAAGCTGTCTCTTTATCGATGGCTAGAAGATTGGTGTTGGTAAAATTGGTGTTGTCCTCCTTACCTATTTTCTACCTCTCTATTTTCAAAATTCCGTTTAAGGTAAATCAGAAACTAAACTCAGTAATGGCTAGATTTCTTTGGGGCGAAGAATCAGACAAGAAAAGGGTTCATTGGGGTACGGTATGTTAGCCATTTGAAGAGGGTGGCTTAGGAGTCTTGGACTTGAGTTTGGTTAATAGAGTTTTACTTGGGAAATGGGTTTGGAAGTTTGCAAATGAGAAAGACTCTCAGTGGAAAAAATTAATTTGCTGTACGCATAATGTCAGTAATTTATCTCTGTCAATATGCAAGGTTGTTTCTTCTCAAGATTCTTGGTTATGGAGAGGTATTCTGAGTAACTATGAGAAAAAGGATGATATAGGGGAGTGTTTGAGGTCCAATTCGAAGATTCAAGTGGGAAATGGTAGGTCAATTGATTTTTGGAATGATGTTTGGGTCAATGGATCTTCTTTAAAGATTCAATTCCCTAGGATTTTTGCTCTTTCGACTAACAAAAGGGGAAAAGTGGCTGAATTTGGTGGCTTTGAAAATACTGGTTGGGTTTGGAACATTCAGTTAAGGAAATTTCTGCACTAGAGAAAAATGCTACTTGGACCGTTACAGACCTTCCTCAAGGAAAAAAAGCTGTTAGCTATAAATGGATCTTTGCTGTAAAGTATAACTCCAATGGTAATATTCAACGATACAAAGCTAGACTAGTGGCCAGAGGCTTTACACAAACATATGGGATAAATTTCACAGAAACTTTTGCACCTGTGGTGAAGCTGAATACTGTTCGAGTACTCCTAAGTTTGGCTGTAAATTGCGATTGAAAATTACACCAACTTGATGTAAAAACGCTTTTCTTAATGGCAAGCTAGAAGAAGAAGTCTATATGAAGTTGTCACCTGACTTAAAGTCTGTTGAAGGAAGTAACAAGGTGTGCAAGCTCAACAAGTCTCTATACAGATTAACACAATCACCCAGAGCTTGGTTCGAGAGGTTCACTAAAGTCATTATGAAAAACGGCTACAAGTAGTCCCTCGCCGATCATACTCTTTTCATCAAAGTAACTTCTACAAATAAGAAAGTTATCCTTATTGTGTACGTGAACAACATAATTCTTACCGGAGATGATGAATAAGAGATTTGCAATTTGAAGTTGTTAAATGAGGAATTCGAAACCAAGGACTTGGGAAAGCTAAGATATTTCCTAGGAATAGAGGTGGCAAGGTCAAAAGAAGGACTTGTAATCAACCAAAGAAAATATGTACTTGATTTACTCAAAGAACTGGTTTTCTTGGTTGTAAGCCGATTGATACACCAATGGAGGCAAGATTGAAATTTAGCAAAGAATATGGGTACAAAGAGAAATTTCAAAGATTAGTTGGGAAACTAATTTATTTATCCTTGACAAGGCCAGATATAGCCTTTCCCGTAAATGTGATAAGTCAACACATGACTAATCCTACTGAAGAGCATATGGCAACATCAAATAGAATTCTCAAGTACTTGAAGAAAACTCCAGCACACGGCTTAATGTTTAAGAAGACACAAGATAGAACTGTTAAAATTTTTACAGACTCTAGTTGGGTCGGAGACCTTACTGAAAGGAGATCCACTAGTGGCTACTGCACATTTGTTTGGGGTAACCTTACAACTTGGAGAAGTAAGAAACAATCTGTCGTTTCAAGAAGTAGTGCTGAAGTTGAATTCAGAGCACTAGCATTGAGAATATGTGAAGGAATTTGGCTACTTAAACTATTAAAAAAACTTGCCACTAATCAAGAGGATCACTTTGAAGTCGTGTGATAATCAATCTGCTATTCAAATTTTCAAGAACCCAGTTCAACATGATTGGACAAAGCATTTTGAGATTGATAGACATTTTATAGCTGATTAAGTTAACAAAAAGACAGTCACACTTTCATACATTCCTTCAGAAGAACAAGTTGCAAACATTCTTACTAAGACTTTGTCAAAGCCTGTTTTCAATAAATTCCTATTCAAACTGGGATTATACAATGTATATTTTCCAGCTTTAGGGGGAGTGTAGGAATTATAGAGATATGATTTGATATTATTCCTTTAGTTAAGGGATTATGTACATATATTTATACAATCCCTTATTTTAAGGGATCTCATCCTAGGATTAGTATCTTTCCTTTTTTAAGTGTTTCCTACTTTAGAGAGATAATTTGTATATAAAGATGTAATCTGTCCTATTGAAAATAATATGAAAATACAGAGAATTACTCTGATTTCTACACTTATGCCATATATGCTTTGTACTTACCGTCTCTTGATTGTTTGTCTGTATAGATTATAAAAGTGAAGGTCATTTATCAGTTATTGCTGATATTCCGTTGGGCTACTTGCGCAAATTGGTTTCGGAAGTTAGACAGAAGCAATACACTAAAGAAAGCTGGCAGTCTTGGTACCATCGAACTGGTTCAGGGCAGTTACTGTGCCAGGCCAGTGCCGCAGCTTGTATTCTAAATGAGATATTTGGCGTATCAGATCAGGCAGTTGATGCTTTTATAAGAATGTTTCAGAAATCCAAGATAAAAGGGGTAGATTTTCCTGAATCTGATGAAGTATCTTCCGGTGGCCAGCCTCACAAACTTAAATCTGCTGTGGTGGATGAGTGTGTTTGGAAAGTTGCATTGCAGAAGGGTTCTAGGAGTCACTTCATTGGTTGCATTAGGAATATCCTACATGAATATCTATGTTCTGAAGTTTGGGATCTTCCAGTAGATCATCAGTCTTTGCTGATGCAGTCTGATGCTGAAGTTGAAGATATCACTTTGTATTTCTTCCGTTATGTTTCCATGTTACATCAGGAAATTACATTAACATTATTCTTTCCGCACATTTTTGTTCTTTTTTTTTAATTTTCATGATTTTACTGTGATTCTATTGATTGTGTTTCGTTTCTTGAAACAGGTTATTATTGATGGAATAGGAATATTAGCTGTCCCTTGGAAGTGATTTTGTTTCCAGTGGTTTCTTACATTCGCCTCTGTACCTGTTGCTTGAGAATCTTATATATTCAAACTTTGAAGTTAGGAGTTCCTCTGACGCCGTTTTACATCTTCTTTCCACTAAAGCTGGCCAATCAATGGTGTGCTTGTACAACATATTAGTATCTTTAATTTTTCTGTATATTATGGAATTGATTCAATGAAATTTGCCTTTTTATTGGTAGGTTGGTCAATTGGTTTTGGAAAATGCTGATTATATAGTTGATTCTGTATGCCGGCAGTTACGACATCTGGATCTAAACCCTCATGTGCCAAATGTGCTTGCTTCGATGCTTTCCTATGTTGGAGTGGGTCATAAGATATTGCCTCTGTTAGAGGAACCGGTACTATTGCATATCTTAAATGTTACTGATGGCATTTAACATAATCTAACTTTTTAGATTTGTTGGTTTTACCATCTGCGAAAGTTTCATCTTTTACACATTGAGACCAGTTTTTGGTTATGGACCTTGAAACTCACTCTATAGCTGCATTATTTTCATTTTATAGCCATGAGATGACAATGTTTTACTCATTTGTGGTTTATGGGAAATGTTGCATATCATGTGCCAAAAAAAATGAAAGGTTAAGACGTCAGAATAATTGTAGTTTTTCGACAGAGATTTTCAAATGTTGAGAATATGTATTTGAATGAGTATCATGTCAACATGAAAAGATACAGCAGAATGACAGTATCCTTTCTGTTTTGGGTCTTCATGGGGGGCAGGTACTGGGTGGTACAAAATTGCATTTAACCCGAGCGAGATAAGAATCCTGTATCTGATATCTTATTTCCTGCATTTTATTTCAACGGGATTTTCTTGCTTTTTTCTTTATTTATTTTTATTTATATTTAACAGGTTTCCCACCCTTGGTAAATACTGGTTAAAGGTTAATTATATGCAATGGCCTTAGTTTAATGTTGATTATATGCAATGGCCTTAATTTGATTTTTTTTCTTTTTATTTCTTTTTTGGCTTTCAGATTTTTTTGTTCATAATGCCTGGATACTGCTTGGGATGGTATATTTGTACTTTGTACAGATGCGCTGTGTTGCACAGGAGCTTGAAATTCTTTGCAGGCATAAACACCCAGATTTAACTATTCCATTTTTAAAGGTTATAAATTTTATCTCTGTCGTGTCATTTTTTTTTTTAAATTTTGGATCATTTTTGTCTCGGTTCTTTTATTTGTTTAAAAATGGTTTCTTTTATTTATTTTTCAATCATCTGTGCTTTCTTTTCAATAAATACCAATAATTAGTAATCCATACTACCATACTATATGTGCATGATTACCTATGGGTTCTGGTTAAGATCAGTACTTCTCCACATAATCTACCTTTCATCTTATGGCTCATCCTTCTCAAACTATTCTTCTGCATCATTGATAGAAAACTATTCTATATTAAACTAGCATTCAGTATTTCCTTTTTTGATCCTATCTAATCTAAAACATTTTAAATTTAGAAATCTTGTTATTTACTGCGTCCTTTTGACTTTAATGATTCTGTAGAATACTGGTATGTGTAGAGAAGAAGATCATATTTCTCTGTATTTCTTGATATTTTATTGATAAAAATGGCACCTATATATAGGTTACAAGGAGATTCTAATATAGGAAAAAATCACATAAAATCAGCTAATTACACAAAATCGACAGCTACAATATTTGTTGAATACCTAAATGTTAGTAGCTAAATATTCCTTAATTTTCAGCAATCTGCACCAATCTACACTCTCCCTCAAGTTGGTGAGTATACATTGTAGATTCCCAGCTTGAATGTGATTTCATCAAAGATAACTCTCGGCAGTGCTTTAGTGAAGATATCAACTAACTGATTTTTCGTTGAAATAAAGTTCAGCTTACTATCCCAATGTTAATCTTTTCTGAGATGAAATGTCGATCAATCTCCACATGCTTCTATCACGATGAACTGGATTTTTAGCTATACTAATTGCGGACTGACTATCATTAAGTAGCTCAAACTTATTGTCTTGACTTAGCTCTAATTCAGCCAACAACCTCTTCAACCATATACCTTCACAAATTCCAAGTGCAAGGGCCCTCTACTTAGCTTCTGCACTACTTCTGGAAACAACCGATTGTTTCTTGCTTCTCCAGGTAACTAAATTGCCCCAAATCAGAGAACAATAACAACTGGTAGACCTTCAATCAGTCAACTCCCCAGCCCAATTTGAGTGGTTGAAATTTTTTACTGATCTATCTTCTGCTTTTCTGAAAATTAGACCATGGCCAGGAGTCATTTTCAGATACCTTAGAATCCTGTTTAAGGCCTCTAAATGTTCTTCTCTCGGATCTGTCATATGCTGGCTAACTATGCTTATCGAGAAGGCAATATCAGGTATGGTGAGAGAAAGTTAAATCAAATTTCCTACCAATCTTTGGTACCGCTCCTTGTTTACCTCACTTCCCATCTCATCTCTTCTCAGCTTTAGATTGGCTTTCATTGGAGTCTGTGTTGGCTTACATCCTAACATTCCCGTTTCAGACGATAAGTCCAAAATGTATTTTCTCTGGTTGATTACAATACGAGCCTTTGATCTTGCAACTTCCATTCCTAAGTACCTTAGACTTCCCATATCTTTAGTTTCAAATTCACTGGCCTACATTTTCTTCAGGTTATTAATTTCGGCATTATCATCACCAATGATGATGATATCATCTACATAAACAATGAGGATGACTTTCTTCTTCCTTGAAGTCACCTTTACAAACAACGTATGATATGTCTGACACTGTTTATAGCCATTTTTAACTATGACTTTGGTGAACCTCTCAAACCATGCCCTAGGAGATTGTTTCAGGCCATAAAGAGAGTTCTCTAGCTTGCACACCATTTGAGTTCTTGTATTTACTTCCATTCCTGGAGGTAGTCTCATATTTACTTCTTCCTCTAGATTTCCATTCAAGAATGAATTCTTGATATCTAGTTGATGTAATTCCCAATCTTCATTTATAGCTAAGCTGAGCAGAAACTTAACTGTATTAATTTTGGCTACCGGAGCAAATGTCTCATGGTAGTCAATGCCATAGGACTGAGTAAAGTCCTTAGCCACTAGCCTTGCCTCGAACCTTTCAACACTACCATTTGAATTGTACTTCACAGTAAACACCCACATACAACCAACGTGTTTTTTTCCTTGTGGCAATTCAGTTACGGTCCAAGTATTGTTGCTTTCCAATGCTCTAATTTCTTCCTCAACAACCTCCCTCCATCTAGGATCCTTCAAGGCCTCCTCCACTGTTTTAGGAATTTGAATTTTGTCCAATCTGGCTGTAAATGCTAAAGAAGGCATTAAATTCCCATATGCAACAAACCTTTGTATGGGATGGTTTATGCATTTCCTTACCCATGTAAGTTAATATCATCCTCAAAAGGAACAGAAATTTCACTAGGAGATGATGAATTACCTCCACTTTCCTCCTTAGAGGCAATTGGACTCAAGTCCAACTCTTGGCATATTCTAGGTTGTGTGACGGCCTCTGAGATTGACTTTTGCTTTTGTCTTCTCATGTAAACATTGAGTTACTTTCTCTCAAGTGGGACTTGGTTACTTTGAGGTGTTCTTGGAGAATTTTGGCTAGGTGGAGGTGTTGAAGGAATGTTTGGAAGAACAAGTTCGGGAGAGATGACCCTAGTTCGGTTAGGGGCAGTTGTGGTATTATTGGAAGTTGAGAAATAGACTGCAAATTTGGTGAAGTTTGAAATATCGGTTGCAACTCGGAAGATTTTGGGAAGGAGGGAGATTAGTGATGGTCTGAAATTCACTTAAATTGACCCCCTGAATTTCATTCTTAGCTAAATAAAAAAGGAGTACGTTAAAAAAATGTAACATCCATAGATAAATAAAATTTCTGTGTGACATGGGAGTAACATCTGTAATCCTTCTTAATTGAAGAATATCCTAAAAATATGCACTTGACATACTTGGGATCTAATTTAGACCTGGATTGGTGATGGTTGTGAACAAAAGCAGTACATCCGAACACTCTGAAAGGGAGTATAGAAGACATAGGCTGCAAATAAGGAAAGTTCTCAAGGAATATTTCTCTAGATGTCCAAAACTTTAAAGTTTTGCTAGGCATTCTATTGATCAAGTATGTGGCAGTAAGAAGTGCCTTTCCCCAGAAATGTGTAGGAAGGTTACCAGAAAAAAGTAAGGGCCTAGTGACTTCTAAAAGATATCGGTTTTTTCTCTCGGCAATCCCATTTTGTTGTGGGGTATCTAGACAAGAACTAATCTGGATTATCACTTTTTCATGACAGTAAGCCCCTAGAGTTTTGGCAAAGTACTCCCCCTATTATCACCATGAAGAATTTTTATTTTATTTTGAAATTGTTTTTTCAACCATACTATGGAATATCTTAAATTTCTCTTCTATTTTAGATTTTTCTTTCATTAAAAAGGTCCAAGTAGCTCTTGAATGATCATCTATGAAAGAAACAAACCACTTGCAACCATTAATATTCTTAACTGGTGAAGGGCCCCAAATGTCACTGTGGTTAATTGAAAAGGGTTTAAATGGTTTGTAAGGCGAAGGAAGATAAGTGTGTTTTTTATGTTTTGCAAGTTGGCAGACATCACAATTAAGAGAACGAAGTTGTCTTAATGAATAAATGAGGGAACAATTTTGCAAGATAGAAAAAAATTAGGGTGTCTTTACCTAAAATGCCATAACATAATTTGGCTAACAGTAAGAGAAAAATCAGATTTAACAATACTGGACTGAAAAGGTAAACTTGATTTGGCTTGTCTTATAGGAGGTAATTGTCCTTGAATGATGTAGAGGCCACCATACAACCTCGCATTGCCAATCACTTTCCCTGAATCCAGGGCTAAAATTCACAACCATTCATAGCAAATTTACTTACATATTTCATTTCATTAGTGATTTTACTAACTGTCAAAAGATTGCAAGTGATGGAATATAAAGGACGGAGTTTAAGCAAAAATTCTGGTTAATCCAGACTGAATCACTCCCTTCAACTGGTGATAATGACCCATCTGCTGTCTTGACATGAGGATGAGAGAAAGTGACTTTGTAAAATTTTGGAACAGGGTAATGTGTCCTGTCATATGATCGGATGCTCTGGAGTTGACAATTCATGTTCCCATGCCATTTCTATTAATCATAGAGGGAAAGGAAAAAATATTTTCATGGGTTGTGAAAAGAAAATTGGAAGTACTAGTCTCGAGGAATGTTTTAAACTTACCATTTTTACCAGATCTGCGTCTTACCAGAAATTTGTCGGGTTCAAGAGCCAATTACAAACAAGGAAGGATAAGCACTTTCGAATTGTCCTTTTCGTACCATCACGATTATCTATTGTTGAAATTGTGAAAATTGAAATTTAAGTAAAAATTTAAAAATAAGTTCCAAATCACTTACCTTTGAGAATTGGTTGTTGTAAATAAAATAAATTAGTATTTTTAAAGAATGAAAATAAGAAACATTTGGATCCAATATGCATGCACAAGGTGAAAAGGTCATAGATACCAAATAAAATGATAAAATAAACTAACAACAAAATTAAAGATAAAAGAAATAAACAAATGCATAATACAAAATACAAAATAACAAATCATAAAATAAATAAAAAATAATATCATCACTATAAACAATTAACATTAAAAAAATGAAAAAGACTAAATTAAAGTAAATAAACAAATTCGTATGGTGCTAAATTAAAAAATATAAAATAAATCAAAGATGAATTCATCAAATCAAAAAGAGAAAAAAATCAAAATTATTAAAAGTAAACGGCAAAAGGAAATGGAAATAATTTAGAAAATATGTTAGGTCATTAATATATAAATACAATAGAAAACAATAAGGAAACAAAATTAAAACAATTTTGAAACATAAAAAATAAAAGAAAATATTAAGGAAACACAGTAATGCATATTGGAAATAAAGATAAGAAACAAATCAAATTAATGGAACAAGCGATAGTAAAAAAACAATTAGGAAATAAAATAAATTTTTCAAAAGAAAGTATAAAAATTAAGTAAATAAATAGAAAAATAGGAAAGGGATTAATATGAATTGAAATAAAGTTACAAATATAATTAAAATAGAGTTAGGGTATGAGTGATCAATATAAATTTTTAAAGAAAATAGAAGGGACGACGGAATAAATTACTCCTACTCGTGCATGATACGTGAATCCCAAAAAGATTTGAGTCAGGTCATCAGGTCATTTAATTGAATATAAACTCTAAAATTCTAAAATATCAATTCATATTTCTTTTCAAAATTCTGGGTAAAAAAATCTTGTCTATTCAAGAGCAATCATCTATTTTCATCAATAAACCTCAAGGTTAAATCTATGAAGATTTATCGAAAGCTCTTTCCTTATTCTTTGGTTCTCTCTTCGATGAAGTTTTCAAAAAAAAAAGGTAGCCCAACGATCGAAACAACCGGAACACAAGCAAAAAAAAAATACCTTTAAACAAAAATTCTTCTTTTATTGATCTTTTTTCGGTCTTCTTACAAGAATTTTCCCTAATTCCTCACTTTTTGTCTCTTCTCTTATTTTTTCTCTTTTTTCCCATCTTTTTTTTGTGTCCTAAAGAGATGGAAAATGTCTCTATTTATAGTTGAGGCTTCGAAAATCTAATGGTCTAAATTTTTTACATCAATGGCTAAGATGTCCCCAAATAATACAAGTTCTTATTATCTAAGGAAATAAAATCTAATATTATATATTCACATCAATTAGCATATTATTTTTCATTGATAAGAGACCACACTAAATATGGCAAGATTCCTCTAAGATATTCTCTGATATGATGACACTTTCCTTTTCACCAAGATCAGTGTGTACAGGCTCTCTTGCATTCAGATAAGTTTAGAGTATGGACAAAAATTGGAAAAAACAACTTTACCTCTTTGCTCATTGGTGTGTAACGGGAATAAAGAAAAGATAAAAGATGACCAATTTTTGTTCGACTGATGTATCTTTGTTCCTTGGATTATCACTTTCTTTTACCTTTGGTTGATACGCTCTTCCACTTTTTTTGTGTGTCTTCAAGAATGAGTGAGCCTTTTTTAGTACATTTCAAGGGTTCTTCAATATCTTCAAGTATATGGGTTTGAAAATATTTTTCTGGTTCATCTTGGTCACAAAGTAGTTGAATCTACAAAAGTCAACATAATCATTGGTTAGTGGGTCTGTGAATATTTAAAGTTGATAAAGATGACTAGTTCTCCTGCTCGAGGTAGGGAAATCGTGCTAAAGTTGGATTCTTCGAGCCCGGTATCTTTCATTGTGAAGTTGAGATCTAACTTAAAGTTATAGTTGAGTCGTCAAACATCCAATGGTCTAGATTAGTTACATCAATGGCTAAGATGTGCCCAAATAATACTAGATCTTCTTATCTAAGGAAATAACATATAATATTATCTAATCACTTCAATTAGCATATTATTTTCTATTGATAGAAGATCACATTGAATATGACAAAATTCCTTCGGGACATTTTCTGATATGATCGGACTTTTCTTTTCACCATGGTGAATGTGAACGAATTCTCTTGCATTCAGATAAGTTCGGAGCCCGGACAAAAATTGAGTATTACAAATGTTATCAACAACATATTTTGTATCTTCTTCAGAGGTGAAGTAAGTCCTAAATGTTTCACGAGTTTCATGGATTTCAGTAATAACAGTGTGAGTTTCAATGGTTTATGTTCTATAATTTACTTCATTTTCTTTAAAGTACAAGTGGATTTGCGTAGTCTTATACGTATCATCTAACATGTTAAGAATATCACCGCCTACTCTTAATGATTTAACATGGTAAGAATACCCTAACTCTTTCACAATATCAAACATTTCAGCATTGACATATTGTCCACATAACACATAAAAAAACTTACTTTCTTATCAATGTATTTAAAACCAGATGAATTTACCATAAAACTACCATGGTGCATGACAATTGTGAAATAGTCAAATGATGTACTTGTAAAAAAATTATTAAAAAATAATTTATTAAAACATATTATATGATCTACTTTATTGATTATTTTATTTTCAGATTGTGGTCCCCTTATCCAACTTTTAGAATAATGGTTGCATAAACATAAATCATAATAGATGAACCATCATTCACATGTAGACTATAAAATAATATTTTAAAAAATAAAAGTTGGACCACCATTGGTGATAATTTTACAATAATGAACCATGCAAACAACAAATTAGATGCAACAACTGCTCATAAAAAGTACAAAAATAATCAAGCAGAAACATTTATGTATTCATGTAATGTAAATAAGACAGAAATAGAAAATTAATTTTTCTTTTGGAACAATAACAGATTAAATGAATAGTTAAATGTGTTTTGGGAATAATAAGAGTCCTTTAGTAATAAAAAGAGTCGTTAATAAAACTACGTCGTTTTAATAAAAATTTCCAGGACATCACCGTCATGGCACGGAAATGGCATGTCACCATCCAAGGACGGAGCTAGAACTAGATCTCAACAATTGCCTAATCTTTTTAACAACTTTACCTTAATTATTTGTTTATTTCAAAAAATATAAATGATAACATCAAATATGCATAGTTATATATTTATATGAAATAACAAATTAAAAATTAAAGTAAAGTAAATAATAAAAAATATGATTTTAAAAAGTGCAAAAGACATAACTATCACATAATCACAATAAAAAAAATGTTGTTCCCTCAAATATCGAAATGCATCCACAAGCGAATGTGTACTAAATCTCCTTGCAATATCTCTTTCAAAGTTGATAAGCATGCAACACTAAAAAATTCATCCTTCATTTTGTTGTGAAGTGTTGTCTTGATGTTATTCATTGTAGGAAAAGCTCTTTCAGCACTTCTTGTAGAAACTGGGAGGGTCATTAGAAGTTTTATCGTTCATAATATATATGTATAAGTGTTCACTTTTCTAGTATCCACCAACCATTAACTTAGGTCAGAGATTGTCAACAATTTTCTTAGACCTGAATTCCAAGATAACTCCACCTCATAATGACGCAATTATGTTCGTAAATTATTCTTTTCAACTTCCATGAAATTCTCCAGCTAAAATTTATTCACAAGATTGCAAACGTCTTCAACCTTGAAAAATTTGTCACCATCTCTTGGCTCCAAAGCACAACCAAGAGTTAATAACTCTATCGACTTCTCATTAAATCTACTGTTTAACTCTTGCAGTTGAACATCAACTATAGCATAAAAAAATTTCTACTCGATAATGATGTTTGTAAAATGATTCTATTGGAGACGAGCGTGACCTCCTCTTTTTTTATAAATAGAACTCGTATATGGTATATCTATGTTGCGACTTTCACAAAATAAGGTAATCTACATAAAAAGATTAGTCCACCCATCATCTCTAAATTTCTACAAAAGTATCTTTGAACTCTCAATAAGATGTAGTGAATTCAAAAATATCATGAGATTTTTGTTGTAATGATTGAGAAAGTGAATTTGTGATTTCTAATATTTTCTTCATAAGATGTAAAATGAAGACAAAATCAAAGGAAGTCAAAGTCTCTAAAGTTGTCGCCGCTTCTTCACGTTTAGAAGATGTACTTCCTTCATCAATGAGTTTATATAGAACAACACAAGTGGAACTAAACATTTTTATCAAGCTTGAAATTGATCTCAAGTAAGAACCCCATCGAGTATCACCTACCTTCTACAAATTACTTGTTTGGTTCAAACCAGTTCCAGTTTCAAGTTGTTCTTCTTCAATCAAATGATTTATCTCATTAGAATAAGTATTTTTTTAGTTCATCAATACGCTTATGTGAGGCAAGAACAACATTGATAATAAAGGATAACTTGAAAAAAAATTGATAAACATGTATGACCTCTTTCGGTGCAGCTACTAGTGCCAATTGTATATGATGGGCAAAACAATGCACATAGTAAGCAAAAAGACACTCATTGCTAACTAATGCTTGTAACCCATTCCACATTACTTGCATGTTACTTGCACCATCATAACCTTGGCCTCGAATATTCTTTATGTCAAAGCAATAACGAGAAAGAATTTTAAATATCTCATATTTTAAAGTCACTGCTAAAGTATTAGGAACATGAATAATGCTAAAAAACGTTCCTTTACTAGACCAAAATTATCAACATGTCGTAATATAATAGCCATTTGTTGTTTTCTTAATACATCCTCTGCTTCATCAATAATAACACAAAATTTTTCTTCACCAATTTCGTCACGAATTGCTCTCTTAATTTTCTCTGCCATAATATATAAAATGTCCTTTTGTATCTCAGGCGAAGTGTAAGAAGCATTTTTTTGGAGCATTTTATAATACAAAATTTTCAACATCTTTATTATAAGCGACTAATTGTTTCACAAGTTCAAGAAAATTTCCTCGGTTAGATGAAGATTCGCTCTCGTCATGACCTCTCATTGGTAGCCCTTGTAAAGCTAGCCAACGCAATGTATCTATGGAGTTTTCAAGTCTAAGCCTATTATTAGCAATTTGTAATGATGTTTGCTTATGCAACAATTGTGACAGGTGTCTAGACTGGTTAAGAAAATCCTCCAATTTTTTCCCAACAATTTTATGAGGTGAATTAGGTTCTGAACCTACATGCATCTTAATATAACAACTTTTTTCCATTTACTTTCTTCCAATTTCGAAGCCCATTCATAGTGAAAGTCTTGTGTGATGGATGACTAACTGGTTTGTTTAAAAAAAAAGCAAATAAAATAGAAGGTATCATCATTTTCAGGAGAATATTCTAACCATGAAAAAAAGTTTTTATACCAAGAAGCTTGAAATCGACGAGGGTAAGAAATTTCTCATGTCCAGATTTTTGAATTCAGATAGTACTACTTGATATAGACCCTCAACAATATAAGCTCTTCGAATTGTATTTCTTTCTTGTTTAGAAGGATATTTCCATATTTGCTTTCCCTTACCAGGATCTCGCTCCAAGTAATTAGAGTTGGCACTTGGTTTCTAATTTCTAGCTAACTTTAAAGGTCTATCTTCCAAAGGTGAAACGTCAATAGGTATACTAGTTGAAGTTTCAGTTGTTGTACTTGTATTTTTTGAAGTTCCCTCGCTTTTTCTCTCAAAAAGCTCAATAATTGTTGGGTTTTTCCCATGGAAAGCTGCATTTATATAAAATTAATTCACGAACATAAAAAATCAAATTTAGTAATCACCATTCACCTTAACAATAATTAGATTAGCTAAAGGAATACTAAAATTAAATATAAGATCAAATAATTCTAATTAAAAAATAATAAATATAATATTATTTAATTACATACCTTTAAAAAGTGAGTGTCGAACAATAGAGAATCATATTAAAGCAATATTGGAAGAGGTTTAGTTGATGGGAGGGTGATTAACTCAAGGTTTTTCTATAAAAGATTTTAATATTTTACTCTATTTATAAGCCTTTTGTTGACTCCTACAATTATATTAGTACTAGGGTAAAAAAACATAAAATTGGAGCAGGGGCCAGGGCCCTTTGTCTCTGTTATCATCTCGTTAAGCCATTAACAATGGGTCGGCAAAATTGCAGTTAAACATAAACATCAATGTTAAAATTGACAAAATTAAAAGGTCAGTGGCATAAACGAGTCATAACTTAAAATTGAGTGGTATTTGACGTAGTTTACCTAATAACAATGGAGTATTACTTTTGGTTAATTATCTTTTGGGTAAACTACATCAGATGCCACTAAACTTTGAGCGTTGACTCGTTTATACTACCAAACTTTTAATTTTGTCAATTTTAACATCAATGGAATGATGGCATGGTAGTTGTAAACCGTTAAATAACTAATTGTTGCTGACGTGTGTGCCTTACCAAAATGACATCATTTTGATATAGTTATTTTGATGCCCAGAAAATCTAAAACGACGTTTTTTAGATGAATATGCACTTTTCATTTCAAAACTCAAAGATAACAAAACCTAAAGAACCAAACTATACTAGGAGCTATAAAAAACAAACAAATCAAACCAATAAACCCAATAGCCTATTATCTACCACAACAAATCAAACTGACAAGCCTCACGCCAAGCAGAGAGCGATGTTGGCCAAACTCTCAGTTCTCAGCTTCATCCCTTTTAACCTTAGCTTTACCAACTCCTCAATATTTTAATCAATTCTCCCACTATGGCAATTACACCCCGAAAATGTCTGTAATTTTGTTCCCTTCATATACAAGCTAAGACGGAGGGCCCTTGGGGCCCCAGCCCCTGCTCCAATTTTATATATTTTTACCCTAGTATTAATATAATTGTAGGAGTAGACAAAAGGATTATAAATAGAGTAAAATATTAAAATCTTTCATAGAAAAACCTTGAGTTAATCACCCTCCCATTAACTAAAGCTCCTCCAATATTGCTTTAATCTGATTCTCCATTGTTCGATACTTAATTTTTAAAGGTACGTAATTAAATAATATTATTTATTATATTTTAATTAGAATTATTTGATCTTATATTTAATTTTAGTATTTCTTTAATTAATCTAATAATTGTTAAGGTGAATGGTGATTACTAAATTTCATGTTTTTATGTTCGTGAATTAATTTTATATAAATGCAGTTTCCATAGGAAACAAACCAACAATTATTCAGCTTTTTAAGAGAAAAAGCGGGGAAAATTCGAAAAATACAAGTAGAACAACTGAAGCTTCAACTGGTACACCTATTGATGTTTCACCTTCGAAAGATAGACCTTTAATAGCTAGAAATCAGAAACCAAGTACTGGCTATAATTACTTGGAGCAAGATCATGGAAAGCGCAAGCAAATATGGGAATATCCTTCTGAACAAGAAAGAAATGCAATACGAAGAGCTCATATTGTTGAGGGTCCATATCAACCAGTACTCTCTGAATTCAAAAAATCTGGACATGTTTCTCACCCTCGCTGACTTCAAGCTTCCTGGTATAAAAACTTTCGTTCATGGTTAGAATATTATCCAAAAAATGATGTTGCCTTCTGTTTTATTTGCTTTCTTTTTAACAAACCAGATAGTTATCCATCACACAAGACTTTCACTATGAATGGGTTTCGAAATTGGAAGAAAGTAAATGGAAAAAGTTGTTATATTAAGATGCATATAGGTTTAGAACCTAATTCACCTCATAAAATTGTTGAGCAAGAATTAGAGGATTTTCTTAACCATTCTAGACACCTTCCACAAGTGTTGCATAAGCAAACATCATTACAAATTGCTAATAATAAGCTTAGACTTGAAACCTATATAGATGCATTGTGTTGGCTAACTTTACAAGGACTACCAATGAGAGGTCGTGATGAGAATGAATCTTGTTGGGATTTTACGGAAGCTCGAATCGACAACTGAAAGGGTTTGTAAAGAGGGTTGGGATTGGTCTTTATGTTTAGAGAGTAAGGAGATTGAAAGATAGAGAATTGCACAATGATTTATAGTGGTTTGACTTCTTAACCAAGTCTACATCCACTACCTTAGCTCCTCACCAAGGATTTTCCAAAAAATTCACTAATTTGTTCTTTCTTTTTACAGGATCAAGAGTAACCTTTACAACTCCCTAGTTTTTCATGGGCTAAACTAGAACCTTTTCCTAGCTTTTAACAAGCTCATCTAGAACCAAAACCCCTTTATAATGAAAGGAATATGTAAACAAGGAAATCTCTCTAAGGTAGGTGTTACAATAATTAAGCTCACAAGAACAAAATATTTACAAGAGAAAGATGAAATAAAATTGAAAACTCTTCTCTTGTGTTTGATTGCTTGGATAGTTGTTTTATTACTTCTTCAAGTGTCCTTAGCTTGTATTTATAGCTTCAAATGAGTTTGAAGTCATATATAGCCGTTGGCGATGTTTTGGAGCCGTTGGGGATTACTTTTCTGCAAAATAAGGTTGTCCAGAACTAGAAGTATCAGTACTCCTTCATAGAGTATCGGTACTACCTTTGTTAATTTTAAATTTAACTAGTCGTTGCTAGCCATTGGAGCCTTGTAGTATCGATACTACCTAAGGGGTATCGATACTACTTTGCACTATGGTATCGATACCCTTGCATGGTATCGGTACCCATTTTGTATTCAATGTTTTTGCCTTCATGGTAGTATCGGTACTACCTTGATGGTATCGGTACAACCTTTACCTAAGGTATCGATACCCATTCATGTGGTATCGATATTGCAAAGAACAATATCGGTACTACTTGTAATTGTTTTTTGCTCAATTCATCTTTTAAATGGACTTTGAATTATTTTTGAAATCTTTTAAAACTTTGAATAAATTCAATTCAAGTCAAAAAAACATTTTCCCATAAATTGTTATATCAAGATATAGTTCTACAATCTCCCCTCTTTGATATAATAAAGCATTTGAAAATCGTTGAAAAAATGTTTTTGGCAAAACTCCCCCTTAATAAAATATTTAATGAAAAAGATATTAATTGTTACCGATTGTTGAAAAATATATGAAAATGTTAAGCTCCCCATTTTTCATTAAGAAACTGAAATTTTCAAATCAATACTTCTCTCCCTTTTTGTTATATAAAAAATAATTCAATCTTTAAAGTTATAAAATAACATTGGAGAGTAAGTGGTAAATTTGACATTTAAAAAATCATTTGAAAAATCAAAGCTCCCCCTCAAAGAGTGCATTCCAAACAAAATTTAACTTTAAAATCTTGACACTTAAACATAATTGAATTTCAACAAAGAATAACAAACATGTTAGTAGCACATGAAATTCAATGTATCCAAGTCTAAAATACTTTATGCAATACCAATTATTGAAATTAAGTACATTTGCATAAAGCCTTCAAAAATGTTATGCATTTGAAGAATTTGATATCAATTGTTAAAGAGATATATTTTTCATTTAAAACACATACATAAACATTTAAATTTAGGTCAAAAAAATAAAAATTTATAAAATCAAAGCATTTGAAAATTTGATATCAATTGTTAGAGAGATATCATTTGCATTGAAAATCATGACCAAAATTCATTATGATGAACTAAAATTTATGAAAAATCATTAAAACTTAAAATGTTCATCATAAAGCATTTTTCAACATACATGAGTTGAAAAACAAAACGTAATCATTTAAGATCAAAACTCATGCATGCATAAACTAAATGAGCAACCAAATAACCAAAATAAAAGCATTAAGCTTAGAGGTTACCCATTCCTTCCTCAAAAGTGTGGCTAGAGCATCTTGATTTCTTCATCTTCATTATCATTGCTCCCACACACCTACAAGAGACATTTATTTCGATTTTGGTATCCAAATTGCTTTGGATCCTTGGACATTAGTTTCAATGCCCCTTGTTCCCTTGGGAACCCATACTTTTATAATTTTAAAAGATCTTTTTTTCCTTTATAGGACAAGTATGTTCCAAATGACCATGAAAATGGCAATGTGAGCATTTTGCCATTTTTAAACATAATAAGTTGTTTTTAGAAATTAATTCTTTTTCTTTTGTTAAGCTTTCAAGCTTAACTTTTAAATCAAAATTTCCTTTTTCTAAATCATTTATTTTAATTTTTGAAAGCTCTAAATCATTTTTCAAATTTTATTTTGATTTTCAAAAGCAACTTTTGTTTTCAAAATCGATTTATCAATTTTGTGTTTTGAAATTAATTTCGTATATTTGGAATTCATGGTCTCAAATCCCAAATACAACTTATTATAAGCATCTCGTAACTCATCAAAAGAATATGAATTCAATTCATTTGAGTTAGAAGATACCTCGGGCTCTTCACGAGCCATTAAAGAGACCACCTTTGTTGGTTCTTCTTTCTTGTTTCCATAGATTTCCTCGAGCTTATTCCAAAGCTCCTTGGCACTTGAACACGAAGAAACTCCTTCATAGATTTTAGGACCAAATGCACAAAACACCATGTGCATGGCCTTGGCATTTTGTTGAGCTTTCTTCTGTTCTTGGTTACTCCACTTCTTCTCATTCTTCTTTGGAGAAGAGTATCCTCTCTCGATCATCTCCCATGCATCAAGATCATTGGCTTTGATAAATAACTTCATTAATTTATTCCAATGATGGTAGTTGGCTCCATTGAAGTATGGAGGCTTGTCGGTTGGTAGGGAGTCCTCCATGTTGAACGAGCCAGAGGTGGAAGCCATCTTATCGGTTGTTTCAGAAATTGGTAGATCTTCTTCGAGGATCATCTCAAGGTGGTTAAACCTTCTAAAAAGTTAAGTTGATACCAATTGTTGGGATTTTGCAGAAGCTTAAATCGACAACTGAAAGGGTTTGCAAAGAGAGTTGGGATTGGTCTTTGTGTTTAGGGAGTAAGGAGATTGAAAGATAGAGAATTGCACAGCGATTTATAGTGGTTTGACTTCTCGACCAAGTCTACATCCACTACCATAGCTCCTCACCAAGAATTTTCCAACAAATTCACTAATTTGTTCTGTTTTTTACAGGATCAAGAGTAACCTTTGCAACTTCCTAGTTTTTCACAGGCTAAACTAAAACTTTTTCCTAGCTTTTAATAGGCTCAGCTAGAACCAAAACCTCTTTATAATGAAAGGAAAATGTAAACAAGAAAACCTCTCTAAGGTAGGTGTTTACAAGAATTAAGCTCACAAGAACAAAATATTTACAAGAGAAAGATGAAATAAGATTGAAAAACTCTTCTCTTGTGTTTGATTGCTTAGATAGTTGTTTTATTACTTCTTCAAGTGTCCTCGGCTTGTTTTTATAGCTTCAAATGAGTTTGAAGTCATATCTAGCCGTTGGGTATGTTTTGGAGCCGTTGAGGATTAATTTTCTGCAAAATAAGGCTGTCCAGAACTAGAAGTATCGGTACTACCTTTGTTAATTTCAAATTTAACTAGCCGTTGCTAGCCGTTGGAGCCTTATAGTATCGATACTGCCTAAGTGGTATCGTTACTACTTTGCACTATGGTATCGATACCCTTGCATGGTATCGGTACCCATTTTGCATTCGATGTTTTGAGCCTTCATGGTAGTATCGGTACGACCTTGATGGTATCGGTACTACCTTTGTCTAAGGTACCGATACTACATGTAGGGTATCGATACTACATTATCACTACTACTTGTATTTTTTTTGCTCAATTCATCTTTTAAATGGACTTTGATTTATTTTTGAAATCTTTTAAAACTTTGAATAAATTCAATTCAAGTCCAAAAACATTTTACAATAAATTGTTATATCAAAATATAGTTCTACAAATCTTCATATAACCGAGGAAATTTTCTTGAACTCGTGAAACAATTAGCCTCTTATAATAAAGATGTTGAAAAAGTTGTATTAAAAAATACTCCAAAAAATGCTTCTTACATTTCGCCTGAGATACAAAAGGAGATTTTACATATTCTGGCAGAGAAACTTAAGAGAGCAATTCATAAAGAAATTAGTTAAGAAATATTTTGTGTTATTATTGATGAAGCATGGGATGTATCAAGAAAACAATAAATGGCTATTATTTTACGACATGTTGATAATTTCAGTCTAGTAAAGGAATGTTTTTTAGCATTATTCATGTTCCTAATACTTTAGCAGTGACTTTAAAAGATGATATATTTTCTGTTCTTTCTCGTTATTGCTTTGACATAAAGAATATTCGAGGCCAATGTTATGACGGTGCAAGTAACATGCAAGGAAAGTGGAATGGGTTACAAGCATTAGTTAGCAATGAGTGTCCTTTTGCTTACTATGTGCATTGTTTTGCCCATTGTTTACTGTTGGCACTAGTAGCTGCAGCGAAAGAGGTCATTCATGTTTATCAACTTTTCTCCAAGTTATCTTTTTATTATCAATGTCTTGCCTCATATAAGCGCATTGATGAACTAAAAAAATACTTATTCTGACGAGATAAATCATTTGATTGAAGAATAACAACTTGAAACTGGAACTGGTTTGAATCAAACAAGTATTTTGCAGAGGGCAGGTGATACTCGATGGGGTTCTTACTTGATATCAATTTCAAGGTTGATAAAAATGTTTAGTGCCACTTGTGTCGTTCTATATAAACTCATTGATGAAGGAAGTACATCTTCTGAACGTGGAGAAGCGGCGACAGCTTTAGAGACTTTGACTTCCTTTGATTTTGTCTTCATTTTACATCTTATTAAGAAAATATTAGAAATCACTAATTCACTTTCTTAATCATTACAACGAAAATATCAGGATATTTTGAATTCACTACATCTTGTTAAGAGTTCAAAGATACTTTTACAGAAATTTAGAGATGATGGATGGAATAATCTTTTTATTGTAGGTTACCTCATTTTGTGAAAGTCGCAACATATATATCCCATATATGAGTTTTATTTATAGAGAAAGAGAAGGTCACGCTCGTCGCCAACAAGATCATTTTACAATTGAACAACATTATCGAGTAGAAATTTTTTATCCTACAGTTGATGTTCAACCACAAGAGTTAAATAATAGATTTAATTAGAAGTCGATAGAGTTATTAACTCTTGGTTGTGCTTTGGAGCTGAGAGATGGTGACAAATTTTTCAAGGTTGAAGACGTTTGCAATCTTGTGAATAAATTTTATCTGGAAGATTTCACGGAAGTTGAAAAGAATGATTTACAAACATAATTGTGTCATTATGAGGTGGACTTATCTTGGAATTCAGATCTAAGAAAATTGTTGACAATCTCTTACCTAACTCGGTGGTTGGTGGATACTAGAAAAGTGAACACTTATCCATATATATTCCGAACGGTAAAAAATCTATTGACTCTCCCAGTTTCTACAGCAAGTGTTGAAAGAGTTTTTTCTAGAATGAATTTCATCAAGACAACACTTCGCAACAAATGGAGGATGAATTTTTTGAGAGTTTCATGCTTATCAACATTGAAAGAGATATTGCAAGGAGCTTTAGTACAACATCACTCGTAGATGCATTTCGAGATTTGAAGGAACGACACGCTTTATTGTGATTATGTGATAATTATGTCTTTTGCATTTTTTAAAATCGTATTTTTTATTTTTTACTTTACTTTAAATTAATTTTTAATTTGTTATTTCATATAAATATAGAACTATGCATATTTGATGTTATCATTTATATTTTTTGAAATAAAGAAATAATAAAGGTAAAATTATATATATAACTTAAAGCTGTTAAAAAGATTCGGCCTCTATTGAGATCTAGTTCTGGCTCTGTCCCTGTACAAACCACAACAATTCTAAGCAATCTTCTACAAAAATAACTAACGGTTGTTGACGTGGTTGTCTTATCAAAATGACATCACTTTGATTAAGAAATTTTCTTATAATCTTGGGGTTGAAAAATCCGAACTCCAGACCTCTAAAAAGATAATATGGAGCTTAGCCAACTTGATTTTCTATATGTTATTATAAGAATAATAGACATGTAATATATTTGAGAACGCATTTTCTCATCATCTCCGACGTCTTCTATTGACACTATCGATGATCCGCCGACGTAAAACTCTCCCAAACGTATAAATAATTTGCAACTATACACACAAAGGAAATTCAAAGAACAATTATAAATTGAATTACAAGTCCTCCTTTTATGTCAGTTGTCTTCAGTTTTTATTTTTAAATTCGCCTACTTTATTCCTCATTGTGCCAACTTTCTTTTATGGGAATTCCGTTTTCTTCATCTCCTCCAACTACAGTGCAGCGGAAATAACAGAGAAGAAGCACCGCTGCGGATGAAAAGTCGAGTTGAAGTGGACTTGGCAGCGAGGAAGCAGTAGGAAAAGGCGTGGGGTGGTTGGGTCTTTTGGAATGAAAAGAAAGGAAACGAAGGGCGTTTTGAATCGGAGTGGCCGGTGTTAGAGCAGCAGCAACAATTTTTGCACCACTCTTCGGTTTGCTTTGCTTGGATTGGGCTCTTTGTTAACACTGTCGTGATTTCGATCTTACCTGCATAAATTTCATTTTTTATCTCCTCTTTATCACAAACAGACGATGTAGGCATCTGAATGGATACCATAAATTATTGTATTAGGTGATTTGGACATGTTGGAAAATATGTTTCAAATATATTATATGTTTATTATTTTTACGATAAGATATAAAAATTCTTGATTTGGTGGCTAAGTTCTGGTCTCATTTTAGAGGTTTGGAGTTTTGAATTTCTCTAAACACATAATTGTTCGAATTCCTCCGAACACATAATTATAAAAAAAATTAATAAAAAAAAAGTCGTTTGGGGTCTTCTGGGAATCAAAATAACTACACCAAAACGAGTCATTTTGGTCAGACAATCACGTCAGAAACCGTTAATAATCTATTGGTGAGTAACTATCATGTTACCATCCCATTAAATCATTAACGGTAGAATGACATAATTGAACGTAATTTATTCAAAATAAAATAATTATCTATGATATATTATAATGTTAGTTTTTCATATAATTACATTCTTTAATCATTATAAAAACTACGATCATAAATCACAAAATTAATCGGAAAAGAAAAATAATTTAAATAAAAGAATTAGCATGATAAAGCAAAATTACCCTCAGAAAAGCTTCTTTCTTCTTAAACTTATATATATATATATATATATATATATATATATATATATATATATATATATATATATATATATACACGACTTAAGAGTCACCTTTGTCCCTGTAGTAGACCAAATTTATTATTTTTATCCCTATTGCATTTTCGCATTAATTTAACCCTCAAAGTTATTTAATTGCATCATTATATGCCCTTCCCCTAACTTAAAACTCTAAATTATAAATCATAAGTTAGTGTTTAAAGGTAATGGGGTTATGATTTAAGGTTTAAGGGTTTTAAGTTAAGAGTATAGTTATAAAATAATACAATTGAATAATTTCGAGGGCTAAATTGATACTAAAATACGATAAGGATAAAAATAATAAATTAAATCTATTACAGGAATAAAAGTTATCCTTCTATCCCTCTCTCTATATATATATTGGTTGTCATCCCCTTTTGCCCCTCTCTCTCTATATATATATATATATAGGTTGCCGTCCCCTTTTGCCCCTCTCTCTCTCTTTATATATATTGGTTGCCGTCCCCTTTTGCCCCTCTCTCTCTCTATATATATATTGGTTGCCGTCCAATTCTCCAAGACTTTGTTCTGATTCACCGGTCCTAATTTCACATCCAACTTTGATAAGTGAATCTTCCAAGAAATTTTTTTGCATATTTATCGACGAGGAACCTAGCTTTGGCCTTTTTATAATTATAAACAAATTATATATATGATAAGATATAGGGAGAGTCACTAGTAATTTGTGGTGCATGTTTTCCGTTCCATGGAAGCAGCTAGTAGATGATAAATTATTACAATAAAATGTTCACACACGGAACTATAATTTGTAGCTGGTACGTTGAACCATTGATAATCACTCTGTTGGTTTTACAGCTTGCTGGATGGAGTTCCAACTGGTTTTTCTCTTGATCTCTTTTCAACCACCCGAGACAACCGCTTGACTTCCTCTTTTGGTAGACGGCGCGGCCGGTACAGCCAACTTCCTCCATCAACCACAAGGGTGGTCCCATTCACATATTTACCTTCAAGATTCACATAAATTATGAATTAATAATAGCTCAAAATTTGCTGAGTCAAACATTAAAGCTGGAAAAACAATGGCAATCAAGGGAAAATGTTTGCTACTCTTCCTATCAGTTCAAAAATAGTGTATTTCATAGATGTTTATTTGTTGGTAATGGCAGGGATCAACAAGACTCACCCGCATCTGAAACAAGGTAAACTGCTGCCATAGCGATATCCCATTTGTCCCCTATGTGAAACGAAGGCAATTGCTCTCGAGCTTGGGTTTTAATCTCGTAAGGTGCGAGTTTACTCAAGCCAGGAGTATCTGCAATAGGGCCTGGGGCAATACCATTGACTCGGATATCGTAGTCGGTTCCCCACTCGAGTGCCAAGCTTCTAGTGATGCTATCAACGGCTGCCTAACAAAAAGTAACACTGCAATTAAGCACTAACTCAAGAACGAGATCGTGGTTGCACGGACATCAGAAGAAGAAAATTAGCACACCAAACCTTGGCTGCAGAGACATGTATTTGGTACCAAGAAGCTGTGTAATGTAAAGTAGCACTGATATTCAAGATTGATCCACCACTCGTTGAGTCCCTTCCATGTCCTCCCTTTCTGAGATACCCAAGTGCTTCGTGGCACATTGTAAATGTACCAACAGAATCAATATCCATAACTGCATTTAGGAAAAGAGAAAATGTTAAAGCTTCAAAATGCAGGTATTTAACGGCAAAGATCGAAGTCAAACTTAAATATTGCTATCATTTATAGACAGAATGATTAAAGATTAGATGACACTGAACACCTCAAATGGTATTGAGAAGGCAGAAAGTACCTGTTCGAAACCCGTTAGGGGACAAATCCTCAGCATTCACAAGAAAGTTGCCAGCAGCAGCATTCACAAGAACGTCGATCCGGCCAAAATGCTTGAAAGTTGATTCAATCACTCTTTTCGCATCTTCCGGTTTGCGAACATCCCCCTCAAAGCCAACAGCCTTAAAAAACAATAGCAAGCAAATACAATGTCAGATGATCTTCTGTAGAAAGTAGAAAATCCCCAAAAAAAACAAAGCATATCAAACAATTAATGGATCAATAACCAGCACAAAAAAGAAGCAACTGCTTCAGCTGAATGAATTTATCACAAAAAAACTTAATGATCCGTTTGGGAACTTGGATTTCATTTTATATGTATATGGTAAGAGTTAAACGCATATATTATGCATAAAAAATTAAGATTCAATATAACGTATAGTTAAAAAGAATAAAAAAAATGGATTTATCAAATTCAAATTTATATTAGGATTTTCAAAATGACCACGAAATAGGCATCTAACAAATCCATGGTTTGGAAAATATCACAAATGCTACATTTTTTAAGTATTTTATTAGTCATTTATACTATCTCTGAAATCTAAACCCAAATTTTAAAATCCAAGTTCCCAACCACTAAGGCGCTAACTAAAGATGATGCAACAAAGTAAACATCAAGCAGCCACACAATTTTACAGTTAATTCTAAATATCTCAGTGCAAGCATTGTCTAGAGGACCTGCCGATTAACTTTTCTTCTTTAACTATTGATCGCACTGATTGAGACTAGCAATTTTATCAACAACCCAAAAAACCACAAATTGGCCCCTAAAAGAAAATGAAATCAACAAAGCATGTAATAACAGAGAAGAATAAGAAAAATATTATCTCGGGAATTAATGGAGTATAGCTGAATGTGTGTACATATAAAGGTAGCATGTGCTTAACTTTAAGCTATGATAAAGAACAAAGTGGTAACGAATTAATGAGATGAATCAAGGAGAGAATACTAACAAAGATGGCACCAACTTCAAATGAAGACCGACCACGCTAACAAAGCATAAAATACATGTTTCAAGTACTATTACTCTGTTCCCAAAGACAGGTCTGATAAAATATACACCGGACTCATTTAAACGTCCAAATGGGCTTTTCCTTTCTTACGAAATGTGGGATTAATACATTATATCGAATTCTCTAGAATGCTTGGTAAGAAACACGTTTTCTCGAGGCATACTCAATGGTCTGGCTTGAATTCACCCTGCTTTCTGCTTTCTTTTTCAAAATTTCGTTGGGTATTAAAAGGGAATGTTTTTGTTAGAGGAACCGGTTCAAACAGCTGCTTCTGCATGTTGTTTGTATTGTCAATGACTAAGAAAGATTTTAAACAAATTGCGAATGCGGCCGCATTTTAGGTCGCGTTACGTTTAAATCGGTTGCGAATATAATTGATACTATTGTGGTCATTGCAGATATAACAAATGTTATTACGGTCATTGCGGATATTAAATTTTTTCCAAATGAGTTATTTAAAATAAAAAAAATTGTTTTTTCAACAACAAAAAAATGAAATAACGGAATAACAGTTCTCTGCAATAGATTGCAGCGATTGGCCGCCATCCGTTAAATTGTGGCCACGATCTACCACTATTGGTATGATTATGCTTTCACACCACTATTTTCCACGAAAATGATACTGGCACAGCAGCTATACCACTATTTATATATATATCTACTTACACAATATAAAACTATTTTAATTTTTAATTTTCCACTTATTTATAAATATTAGATGACTGAAAATAAATGAAGGGACAAAATTAACTTTTTTTTCTAATAATATCTTCTCATTCTTAATCTCAATCATATATATATATATATATATATATATTAAAACTTACAAGAAAAGCTAAAATTGGAATCAATTTAGATTAAAACAAAGTTCCCAAAAGAACATGAACAAAATTAATCCGAAGATGTTGATGTTAAATCCCGAAGAAGGAAGGGTTGATACTTATGGGATCAGAGAGATTGTGCAACTCAAGATTAGATATAAACTATCAATTGAATTCACACAAGAAAAGCCTTGGTATGATGCATGCAAATATGATAAAAAGGAAAGAATCTGAAGTAAACAGGCGATGGAAATTTACATGAATCCCAAGGGATTGAAGAGCAGAGACGGCAGCTTGAAGGACTTGTTTGCGTCGACCCATGATAGCAACGGATGCTCCATGTTTTCCGAACTGAGTAGAGATCTCGAAACCAATGCCTGAGCCTCCCCCTGTAATCAAACCCACTTTCCCTTTCAAAATCTCTGCTTTGAACGGTGACTCCATCGCCGTTCCTCTTCCCTCTCAGAATTCAGACGGGACCTTGTGGTAAAAGGCAAAAATGAAAGGACAGCAAACACGGATTGGTCCACCAAACACTAAAAGTTTGAAGGTGTGGACTCCATGATTCCAAGTCGATGATTCCTATCTCCCACGTTTATCGTTTTCTCTTTGTTTAAAAGAGTATATTCTTAAATGGAAAATTCTAGAATGGAGGTCATTTATATTTTTAGAAATCACTAATTTTAAAATTTATAAACAGTCATTAAATTATGTTAAAATTATCTTTTTTAATATTTAATTTTTAAATATTTAATTTTTAAAAGTTACATAATAAATATTAAATTTAATTTTGTAACAAAATGGACACAAAATTATTAAGAAATATCTCACTTGACTCTTCAATTATAACTAAAATTTCATTTTATTCTTTATTTTAATTGAAATATTTTTTCTTAGGTTCGTTGAATTGAAAATAAAATTAATATAGATAAAAATAAATATCACCTTTTAATTATAAATATTGAATTTGTACCATATAAATTAAAAATTATTTTATACAATATTATAATATTATGGATGTATAATTTTTAAATTACATTTAAATTTTATAAATAAAAATTTATGCTTAAATAACATCATTAATAAAAATAATAATTTTATTATTTGATAATATAAATTTTTGGATATATAAAAATTATAAATTTTTTATTTTACAAATACAACAACAATTAAATAAATAATTAGTTATCAAATAATTTCTGCTTAATAAAAAAATTAATTTCATTTTTTGATAAATGAATTTTTTTTAAATATTTTTAAAATTTTAAAAAATAATTTATTTTCATATATTTTTAAAATATTCTAAAATTTCTATTTTTTAGAATTGTTACTTAAAAATATTGACAAATATTAAAATGAAATTTTAGTTATAATTGAGGGGCTAAATAAGATATTTTTTTATTAATTTAGTATGTTATGTCACCCCTTCATAACATTTAACTATTGTTATTTATTCATTTTAAACAAAGTTCAAAGTTTAATGTCTATTTTGTAACTTTTAAAAATTCAATGATAAATAAAATCAAATTTAAAAAATTTTGTGATAACTAAAATTATAATCTTAGTTTGAATATAAACTTTAGTTTGAAAAAATAAAATAAAATAAAATATTTTTATGATTTTATACAACATATTTTTAATATCAGACATTATTCGATTTGAAATTTTAGATAAATAAAATTATAATATGAGTTTGAATATAAACTTTAATTTGAAAAAATAAAATAAAATTTAATATTTGTAAGATTTTATACAGCATATTTTATACAGTTACTATATATATTTATCAAAATATACTTGAATAATTTTAAGATAAATTTTTTATGTGTCTCAAGTATTTGAAAAAATAATCTAAAATTGAAAAATAAATAATCAATAATCAATAAAGAAGAATATACAAAAAATAAAAAATAAAAATAAAACTCATTTCAATGCAAACTTAGGGTAATTTCAAAATATAGTAATTGAATTGTAAATATTTTGATTATTCAATTTATGTCATATGTTAAGCTTGATATCCGCTACTAATAATCATTAATTTTTTATTATTAATTATAATTAATTTTCACAAGATATTTAAATTTATAAATCTAATTAACAAAAAAAATATCATTAAAAAAATTATAGTTATTCGGATATCCAATTCAATTCAATTTTCAATTTAATCACTAGACATAAGATATAAACACAAAATAGATTTCGAAGATTGATTAGAGGCCACGAAGTAATGCAAGGCAAAAATGGGTACATGAAGACATTGTCAAATAAGGTTCAAGGCTACGCAGGCTAAGGGTGAGTTGGTAAATGATCACGTGAGGCAGTCTTAATATACAACTAAAATAAGGTGTTATCGGTTTTGTTATTATTTAAATAATAAAATCGGTAAAAAAATTACCAGAAATATTATTATTTCTACCGATTTTGTTATTTTTTTCTACCGGTTTTGTTATTGTTGGGCACTTTACCGGAAATGTTAAAAAAACATTGATGTTTTAAGTAGAAATAATAATGTTTTAGGTAATTGTTTACCGATTTTGTTATTTAAATAATAACAAAAACAGTAACGCCTTTTTTTAGTTGTATATTAAGGGTGTCGCACTGTAGAACTTCTCGGGGTGAGTTGGGTGGTTGGGATTGGGTAAAAAAATTAGGACGTGTTTGTGTTCCGTTCATTAAATGTAAGATTATTTTTAAAATTAAGATTATTGAAATGTAATATTACATTTGAATATTATCTTATTTGGTTTGTTTAATATGAATGTAAGATTATAGTGTTTAATTAGAAGAATATAAATTATTTGGATGCACATTTTATCAAATTATCATTGTGAGAAATTTTTTTAACAAGTTAAACTTTAACATTAAATTATAAATACTTGAATAAAAATTCATAAAAATACTTTAATTGTTATATTATCTAACTTTTGAGAAAAATATATTTAATACATAATTAATAAAATTAATTTATATTTACCTAAAAAATATAATTATATCGAACTTAATAATTTTCATAAGTATCATTTTTATTTTTATAAAATATGATATAATATGAAAAAACATTATTTTGGTATGAAGTTAACAACGATATTGTTTTTAATGTATAAGACATTTTTTTTAATAATTCAAACTTAGATATATTTTAAATAATTATATTTTTATAATAATATCATTTTCCTCTTGTAATTATAAATTTTGTCCAAGCCTAATACTTAGATCCAGATCTATTGCACAACCCAAAACCTAAAGGAAAATCCTAGCCCATTTTTTTTTTTAAAAAAAAACTAACATAATTCCACTCCTAGGAGGACTCCACCACTACCTTATCCCATCAAATCCAATATCCTACTAAACTCAACTTCCCCGAGAATCCCATAAAATCCAGACTTTCACCATCAGATTTTTGCTCTCATACATCCCTATTTAAAACCATCTTCACACCTTGCAGGAAAAATTCCGGGGAAAAAATGCAAAAAGCACGAATTTTTAAGAAGATAAATCTACGAAAAGAGAGAAAACGTTTCAAGAATTAATAGAAGTAAAACGCCAAAGCATCAAGACGGCAAGCGAGCCTTCAAATCTCGGACGAACGAACGTTCAACGACGAATTTCTAGACTTGAAGAAGATAATATGCGTGGCTTCGTTTCTATGGTTGAGTTGGATGATTAAATTCCATGTTGGCTTTGTTTTTTATGGTATGAATTGAAATAATTAAAACCTTAATTACCTTTATTAAGTATGGCATGAAAATTGTGATATATGATTTTGCATTCCCAGGTTAATTCGTTTAGAATAATATGTGATTACATCTTTGCTTGGCTAGCATGATTGAATTTCTTTTTCTTAATTTTGGTTGATATTGTAACCACCCAAAAATTATAAAATAATGTTTAATTGAAATTTGAGGTTAATTATGAAATTTGGTGAAATTTGGGGACTAAATTGGAAGTTCTTTAAACTTGTAGCTTGTTTTAGAGTTAAAGGAAAATTCAGAGACCAAGCCCTGAATTTACCCTAAAATGTTAGGTATTGGTTGTTATATACGTGAATTGGTTTCTGAAAATTAGAAATCAATTCCTCCCAAATATCCCTCTCCCAACATCAACTTCCGACGACGATCTCGACGCCGTCCGAATTCTGATCGCCGTTTTGAAAGCATCATCGTGTTCGTTATCGAGTCAGGAACAATCCCCTCAATTTAATTGAAGCAAAACGCTGCCAAACGTCGTGAATTTTAAGTCAAAGTATCGACTTTTTTTTAGCTCAATCGCCTAGAAAATCCTAAATTCATCGCCGATCGTTGCTCCGTTTACGACACCTCCTGCACCATCGTATTCCTTGTGCCGTTCCGAGTCCGCCGGTGTCATCCTCAGTCTCCGTCGACGGCGGCGCGTGGGGTGGTGGATCAGTCAAAGATTCGGCCGAGTCGAAATCGAGCTCTCCGCCGTTCAAAAATTTGAACCGATCTTTGTAAGTATCTCGAAATCGCTCAAAATAATTTTTAGAAATTTTTCCGTGATTTTTAGAGCCCCGGAGGACGTCGCACGCGCCGCCGCAGGGCGAGTGAAATCTGGAAACCGGTTTAACCGATTTTGAACCGATTTTGATCGGTTTGACCGGTCATGACCCGACCCGTTAACCTGTGCTATTTTGGAAATTAATTCGGTTTTTATGTTATTCTGGGAATTAATTTGAAATAGGTGCTATTTTGGTAATTTTGTTTCGAAAAAGGTGATATTCTGGGAATTAATTTGAAATTGATGCTATTTTGGGAATTAATTCTTAAAGGGTGCTATTTTGGTAATTATTTTAAAAAGGATGCTATTTGTGTAAAATGTTTGACAATTTGTTGACCTCCTTTGACCAGAACTTTGACCGGCTATTAAACGACCGTTAATCTTTTTCGAAAATACCTATCCTGACAATTTTTGACGTCCCGAATCCATTTTTGAGGTCCGTTTCGCTAAATTCAAACCCGAAAGTCTCCAAATCGTCAGTAAAACCCGTTGACTTTAATTTTTACCGAGAATTCGAAATTTCGGAAGGTCATACTTTCTGTTTTTCGACGTCCTGAATATAATTCCGATGTCCGTTTTGCCAAATTCTGACCCGAAAATCCCGAATCGAGCTTGTAAACCCAAAAGGCTTAATATTTTAATATTTTGATTTTTTAAATGAGATTTGGTCAAGGATTTATTGAATAAAAATATTTTATGAAGGTACTCGTGTTTCACCTGAGCAATGATCAATTAGGTCCGGTGTTATCCGTTCGTTAGATCAACCTGAATCGCGTACTACGAGAATTACCCGTAGGTTTCCGTATATTATTTAAATAATATTTAGATTATTTATATTAGGATTCCAATATGGATTTTTCTAATTCGTAGGATCTAGCGCTGCAGCAGAACGTGATCGACAGACCCAGTAATAGGCTTCCCTATCTGATTTCCCAGACTGTTACAGGTGTGTTTCCTGATAGTGTTATATTATTGTTTTAAAGTATATAAATATTTGAATATTGTGTATATGATTTCTGATTTACTGTATATTTCTGATATGATTTCTGGTTACGGTATTTATTCCGTTTTCTGAATACTGATTACTCAACATCTGAATTACTATACATTACTGATTTGATTTTTGATTTATGTATTTCTGTTTATGGTTTTCAAGCTTGAAATATTCTTATGTTTTTAAAGAATTATTCATTGTTTTATACGAATACATTCATGTTCATTTCTATCATTGGGGGGAATATTGTTGGAGGAAGATTACTGCAGGCTCCTCGGCTGTGTTCTCAGGGCCTTACTGTTACTGGTTGTGCGGGGTGTATGGTTCTGGGGAACCTACACAAACAGATTGTGAAAGGATGGGGGTAGTGTTCATGTTTTCAAAACATGTGCATAAACAAATTTTATTGAAATATTTCGTTAGTATGTTTTTATACACTGTTTGGAGCACACTGGGCTTTTTAGCTCATTCTGTAAATTTTAACCTTTTTCAGATAACAGCAGACCGTAAGCTAGCAAATTTGGCATCAGGAGAAATCAACTATTTTATTTTGTACGAACATATATTTCTATATGTTTTTCGGTTATGTTTGGTGACATGTATTTTATTATCGTTTTGGACATATCTGTATTATTAATATTATGTTCTATATTATATTTAACGTTCTATAAGTTATATAAAAAAAACCTCTGAATGGGATATGTGACCCGCTTAGGTTTGGGTCTATCTTACAGACCGGGTCTGGGGGGTTACATTTGGTGGTATCAGAGCTTTCGGTTTTAAACACTCGGACTGTATATGGGTCATAAACTTTGAATTTTTAAGAAATAAAAAAAAGGTCACCTTATGTTATGATTTAAAGTTTTCTCGAGGTCCTTGATGCTAATCTGACATATGTTTTAAATTCTTTCTGTAGAGCCTTATAGATCCAACGATGAATGCTGCTAGAGGTCGTAAGACAGGACGTGGACGTGGTAGAGAGCGAGTCACTCGACCTTCTGTTACGATAGACGATCCGATGTCACCAAGTGATCCTCCTGTTCCGCAAGTAGATCCGACTCTTTCTCATGATGATCAGTTTACTCCCCGTGAGAGACCATCCCGTCACTGAGTATGAGGATATTGAGATGAATAAAGACGCCATTAATAGAGCTATCTTCCGCATGTTTCAGAGAGCTGCTAGAGCCCCTAGTAACATGACTGCAGTGGAGATTTCAAATTCTTTGGTCGCTGCTGGTGTAATTCCATTCGAGGGTATTACTGGTGGACCTCCGACAGACGCTGAGTATTGGCTGGAGGACACAGAGAGGATTATGGATGAAATGGACCTCAGACCTGAGCAGAAGTTGATGGGGCCCTAACTATGTTGAATAAAGAAAGCTTCAGATGGTGGCAATCCATTTCTGGTAGTATTCCGAGGAACCAATTAACATGGGATCTTTTCAAGACGCGCTTCCGGAGTCGTTACAACGGAGAGAGATATATGCAGGAGTGATGCCAGGAGTTTCAGAATCTGGAGCAGGGTAATGTCTGTTATGGATTACGAGGTTGAGTTCATCCGATTGAGCCGATATGCTCCTGGACTTGTGGACACTGAGATAGATCGATGCTTGAGGTTCGAGAATGGACTCAGGTTTGAGATCAGGAGTCGAGTCGCTACCCATCGAGATAGGAATTTTGATGCTTTGGTTGAGATAGCCAAGACTGCTGAGGAAATAGAGCGACTGGGTATGGAGCACACGAGAGATAGTGATCGAGCTCAAACCCGATTCAGGAGGCCTTCTGGTTCTGTTGATTCTTCAGCACACCCTAGCAAGAGAGGCAGGGGTGAGTCCTTTCAGAGAGGTGGTAAGAGTGTCAGACCTGTTGCATCTGGTTCTTCAGCTGTTCAATCTTCTAGACATAGTGGATCTTCTGGGTCGCAATCTTTGTAGTCATGTAATTATTGTGGGAAACCTCATTATGGGGAATGCAGGAAGAAATTGGGCACATGTTTCAGATATGGTTTAAGTGACCATATTGTAAAGGATTGTCCGGAGATAACTCATTCAGTTCAGACACCAGCTCGTACTCCCGCTCGTACTCAGAGTACTGTTCAAACTCATGCGGGTGGTCGTACTCAGGAGAGAGCACCTGGATTAGCTAGTAGAGGCCGAGCATCTCAGAGTAGGGGTCCAGTCAGATCTGAGGCCAGACAACCTGCATTGGTTTACACTGCTAGACTTCGACAAGATCGTGATGGGCCTAATGTGACTGCAGGTACTGTTACTATTCATTCAATTCCATACTTTGCATTGTTTGATAGTGGCTCTACAAATTCCTATGTATCACATTCCGTTTCTGAGGGTCTAAATATTCCTATTGAGAATACTGAGCGTTCAGTGATAGTTCAAAGTCCCTTAGGCAAATCCATCGTGTTGGATCGTATTTTTAGAGAGTGCCCTATAGAGATCAATGGGGAGATTTTTCTGGCTGACCTGATGGAGTTACCCTTTGAAGAGTTCGATTTGATTCTCGGCGTAGATTGGTTGGACAAACATCGAGTAAATATTGATTTTGAGACTAAGAGAGTTGTTCTAAAGACCCCAGATAATCGAAAGATTGTAATGATCGGGGAACGACGTGGATTTCTAACGAATGTTGTGTATGCCTTGGTAGCGGAGAAGATGATCAGGAAGGGTTCCGAGGCATTTCTTGCTTATATTTTGGACACTAGGAGATCACAATCCGATATTGAAGGCATCCGAATTGTCAAGGAATTTCCCGATGTTTTTCCCGAGGAGTTGCATGGATTACCTCCAGATAGAGAAGTCGAGTTTGTGATTGAAGTATATTCTGGTTCCACCCCGGTTTCAATGGCTCCTTATCGTATGGCCCCAAAGGAGCTTAAGGAACTAAAAGTTCAACTTCAGGAGTTGTTGGACAGGGGATTTATTCGACCTAGTGTATCACCGTGGGGAGCTCCAGTTCTCTTTGTCATGAAGAAAGATGGGACATTGAGACTGTATTGATTATAGAAAACTGAACAAGCTCACTGTTAAAAATAAATATCCTCTGCCCAGGATCGATGATCTATTTGACCAATTTCGAGGGGCTTCTATCTTTTCAAAGATAGACTTGAGATCTGGTTATTATCAACTCAAAATGAAAGATTTGGATATTCCGAAGACTGCTTTCCGTACTCGATATGAGAACTATGAGTTTTTAGTGATGTCATTCGGGTTAACTAATGCCCTAACTGCTTTTATGGATCTGATGCATAGGGTGTTTCGACCTTATTTGGACCAGTTTGTAGTTGTATTCATTGATGACATACTGGTGTATTCTAGAAGTGAAGCAGAACATGAGGAGCATTTAAGGATTATTCTTTAGACTCTAAAGGAGAATAAGCTATACGCTAAGTTGAGAAAGTGTGAGTTATGGCTCAGCGAAGTGACTTTTCTTGGACATATCGTCTCTGCTGATGGCATTCAGGTGGATCCGAGCAAAGTGGAGGCTATTCTGAACTGGAAGCAACCCAGAAACGTCTCTGAGATCCGTAGTTTCTTGGGCTTAGCGGGTTACTACCGTCGTTTCGTTGAGAGGTTCTCCCTTATTGCAGCTCATCTGACGAAACTATTGAGGAAAGATGTTCCATTTGTCTGGTCTGAGGACCAACAAGCTAGCTTTGAGAAATTGAAGATTGTTCTAACTCAAGCCCCAGTGTTGATTCAGCCTGAATCTGGGAAGGATTTTTCTGTCTACAGTGATGCTTCTTATTCTGGATTAGGATGTGTTTTGATGCAAGATAGGAAAGTTGTTGCTTATGCGTCACGTCAGTTAAGGCCGCATGAGCGTAACTATCCTACTCACGATCTGGAATTAGCTGCTGTGGTTTTTGCTTTAAAGATCTGGAGACACTACCTCTACGGAGAAAAGTGTTATATTTATACTGATCATAAGAGTCTGAAGTATCTGCTTACTCAGAAAGAATTGAATTTGAGACAGCGTAGCTGGTTGGAGCTTTTAAAGGACTATGATTTTGAGATAGAATATCATCCAGGGAAGGCTAATGTAGTGGCAGACGCCTTGAGCCGTAAGACGATATCAGATCTTAGAGCCTTATTTGCCAACTTGAGTTTATTTGTTGATAATAGTTTGTTAGCAGAGTTATAGGTTAAACCTACTTTGGCCGAGGAGATTAAGGCCAAACAACTCCTTGATAGCTCGTTGCTTCCCATTATTGAACAAGTTAAACAATGATTGAGTTCGGAGTATATGGTGGATCAGGATGGTATTTTGTGTTTTCACGGTCGTTACTGCGTCCCTAAAGATGATGAGTTGAGACGGGTTATTCTTCAGGAGGCTCATAGTAGTCCTTATGCTATGCATCCTGGTGGGGACAAAATGTACAATAATCTCAAAGAGCGCTACTTTTGGACTGGTATGAAAAAGCATATTTCAGATTTTGTGGCGAGGTGTTTGACTTGTCAGCAGGTTAAGGCAGAGCACCAGCATCCATCTGGATTGTTACAATCAATTAAGATTCCTGAGTGGAAATGGGAGCGCATTACGATGGACTTGGTTACTGGTCATCCTCTAACTCCTTTCAAAAAGGATTCTATCTGGGTGATTGTTGATCGACTCACCAAGTCAACGCACTTTATCCCTATTCGGGTTAATTATTCTCTGGATAAACTGGCTAAGTTGTAAATTTCTGAGATCGTTAGACTTCATGGTATTCCATTGTCTATCATATCTGATCGAGATCCGAGATTCACTTCCAGGTTCTGGAAAGCTTTGCACGAGGCTCTGGGTACTCGTTTGAATTTCAGTACAGCTTTTTATCCTCAAAACTGATGGACAGTCTGAGTGAGTGATTCAGGTGTTGGAGGATATGTTAAGAGGTTGTGTGATTGATTTTCGTGGTAGTTGGGAAGATTTCTTGCCATTAGCTGAGTTTGCTTACAATAATAGTTATCAGGCGAGTATTCGCATGGCACCGTATGAGGCTCTGTATGGACGTAGATGTCGTACTCCTATATGTTGGACAGAGTTACATGATAGAAAAACTTTGGGTCCAGACTTGGTACGAGAGACTGAAGATACTGTCAAATTGATCCGTGATCGCTTAAGAGAGGCATTTGATAGGCAGAAATCATACGCATATAAGCGACGTAAGGATATTGAGTTTGAGGTTAGAGATCAGGTTTTCCTCAAGGTATCTCCATGGAAGAAAGTATTGAGATTTGGACGTAAGGGTAAACTGAGTCCGCGATTTATTGGGCCTTATCGTATTCTGAAGAAAGTTGGACCTGTTGCTTATCAGCTTGAGTTGTCTTCCCAGCTCAGACGTATTCATGATGTTTTTCATGTATCTATGTTGAGGCGATACTGTCCAGATCCAGATCACATCATTCAGGTTGATGAGGTAGAGCTGAGACCTGATTTGTCATATGAGGAGGAGCCTGTTCTGGGTTTAGAGAAAGATGAGCGAGTTCTTCGGAATAGGCGTATTCCAATAGTCAAAGTTCAGTGGAGTAATCGTAGCCCCTCAGAAGCTACTTGGGAGACATTGGAGTCAATGGAGGTTCAATTTCCTCATCTATTTCCATAAGGTAAATTTCGAGGACGAAATTTCTTATAGAGGGGGAGAATTGTAACCACCCAAAAATTACAAAATAATGTTTAATTGAAATTTGAGGTTAATTATGAAATTTGGTGAAATTTGGGGACTAAATTGGAAGTTCTTTAAACTTGTAGCTTATTTTAGAGTTAAAGGAAAATTCAGGGACCAAGCTATGAATTTACCCTAAAATGTTAGGTATTGGTTGTTATATACGTGAATTGGTTTCTGAAAATCAGAAACCAATTCCTCCCAAATTTCCCTCTCCCAACCTTAACTTCCAACGACGATTCCGACGCCGTTCGAATTCCGATCGCCGTTTTGAAAGCACCATCGTGTTCGTTATCGAGTCAGGAACAATCCCCTCAATTTAATTGAAGCAAAACGCTGCCAAACGTCGTGAATTTCAAGTCAAAGTATCGACTTTTTTTAGCTCAATTGCCTAGAAAATCCTAAATTCATCGCCGATCGTTGCTCCGTTTACGACACCTCCCGCACCATCGTATTCCTTGTGCCGTTCCGAGTCCGCCGGTGTCATCTTCGGTCTCCGTCGACGGCGGCGCGTGGGGAGGTGGATCAGTCAAAGATTCGACCGAGTCAAAATTGAGCTCTCCGCCGTTTAAAAATTTGAACTGATCTTTGTAAGTATCTCGAAATCGCTCAAAATAATTTTTAGAAATTTTTTCGTGATTTTTAGAGCCCTAGAGGACGTCGCACGCACCGCTGCAGGGCGAGTGAAATCTGGAAACCGGTTTAACCGGTTTTGAACAGGTTTTGACCGGTCATGACCCGACCCGACCCGTCCGTTGACCGTTAACCGTTGACCGGTACTATTTTGGGAATTAATTCGGTTTTGGTGCTATTCTTGGAATTAATTCGAAATTAGTGCTATTTTGGTATTTTTTTTGAAAAAGTGATATTCTGGGAATTAATTCGAAATTGGTGCTATTTTGGGAATTAATTTGAAAAGGGTGCTATTTTGGTAATTATTTTAAAAAGGGTGCTATTTGTGTAAAATGTTTGACAGTTTGTTGACCTCCTTTGACCAGAACTTTGACCGGCTATTAAACGACCGTTAATCTTTTCCGAAAATACCTATCCTGACAATTTTTGACTTCCCGAATTCGTTTTTGAGGTCCGTTTCGCTAAATTCAAACCCGAAAGTCTCCAAATCGTCAGTCAAACCCGTTGACTTTAAGTTTGACCGAGAATTCGAAATTTCGGAAGGTTATACTTTATGTTTTTCGACGTCCTGAATATAATTCCGAAGTCCGTTTTGCCAAATTCTGACCTGAAAATCCCGAATCGAGCTTATAAAACCAAAAGGCTTAATATTTTAATATTTTGATTTTTTAAATGAGATTTGGTCAAGGATTTATTCAATAAAAATATTTTATGAAGTACTCGTGTTTCACCTGAGCAAGGATCAATTAGGTCCGGTGTTATCCGTTCGTTAGATCAGCCTGAACCTCGTACTACGAGAATTACCCGTAGGTTTCCGTATATTATTTAAATAATATTTAGATTATTTATATTAGGATTCCAATATGGATTTTTCTAATTCGTAGGATCTAGCGCTGCAGCAGAACGTGATCGACAGACCCAGTAATAGGCTTCCCTATCTGATTTCCCAAACTGTTACAGGTGTGTTTCCTGATAGTGTTATATTATTATTTTAAAGTATATAAATATCTGAATACTGTGTTTCTAATTTCTGATTTACTGTATATTTCTGATATGATTTCTGGTTACGGTATTTATTCCGTTTTCTGAATACTGATTACCCAACATCTGAATTACCATACATTACTGATTTGATTTTTGATTTCTGTATTTCTGTTTATGGTTTTCAAGCTTGAAATATTCTTATGTTTTTAAAGAATTATTCATTGTTTTATACGAATACATTCATGTTCATTTCTATCATTGGGGGGGAATATTGTTGGAGGAAGATTACTGCAGGCTCCTCGGCTGTGTGCTCAGGGCCTTACTGTTACTAGTTGTGCGGGGTGTATGGTTCTGGGGAACCTACACAAACAGATTATGAAATGATGGGGGTAGTGTTCATGTTTTCAAAACATGTGCATAAACAATTTTTATTGAAAAATTTCGTTAGTATGTTTTTATACACTGTTTGGAGCACAATGGGCTTTTTAGCTCATTCTGTAAATTTTAACCTTTTTCAGATAACAGCAGACCGTAAGCTAGTAGATTTGACATCAGGAGAAATCAACTACTTTATTTTGTACGAACATATATTTCTATATGTTTTTCGGTTATGCTTGGTGATATGTATTTTTATTATCGTTTTGGACATATCTGTATTATTAATATTATGTTCTATATTATATTTAACGTTCTATAAGTTATATAGAAAAAAAACCTCTGAATGGGATATGTGACCCGCTTAGGTTTGGGTCTATCTTACATACCGGGTCTGGGGTTTACAGATATGGTATTAATTGTTAATTAAAACATAAGTCAAGCTTAATTAGTTTGCCAATAATCTTGATTTGATTTGGATTATTAATTGGTAATGAACATGCCTTTTTCTTCTTTACATAATAAGTAGAAAAATCCATGGTTTAATGTGATTGAATTTAAGATTAAGGTATTACTTAAATTAATTGAGGGGGTTAATTGATTTGGTTAGAGTCGTTTATGGTATTTGTTTACGTATTCACTTCCATAGTTGATTAATAATTTTTTAATTGATTAAATTGATTTAAATTAAAATATTAGTGTTGTAAGTTTATATTTGATTATGTTACTAATTAGTTTAATTAGGTTAATCGGCTTAATTGAATTATTAATTCACATAATTAGATTTGTTTTATTATGGCATTAAGTCGATTTAATTACGGTCATTTTTTCGATTAACAAATTTTTAATAACTTATTAATTGATTTTTTTATAAATGATTAATGTCATGAAATTCATTATTTTATTAACTGGTTTTAATTGGCCTTAATTTTGACACCTAGACATTCTTATTATTTATCCTTAATCATAATTGAACCTTAGGGAAATAATTTGGTGATTTAGTAATTATCTCTCCTTTGGCTTTAATTAAGAATTTGAACAATAATTTTGATGTGTTATTGAAATTGGGTATGTTTGAACCAAGCATTGATTGATTGATGATGTGTCCAAGTCACTAATTGGTTTTTTTTACTTACCATGTTCGGTTATTTATTTATCTTTATTTTACTGTAGCTTATGACTATTAATGTTGTGTGATTTTCATGCAATACTTGATCTTTTTAAAAAATTATTTCATGAAAATTATTTTTGTCTTTTAAAAATTTAGGCAATGTTATTTTGTTATATCGGCTAAAAAAGGTTGTGTCTGAGTGGCTAGATTGTGAACTTTTTAGTTGTGGACTCCTTTTTAAATGGGTGAAAACATAAATTGTTACTTCCAAACGAGATCCACTATATTTCTTTAAAATTGCATTCATATGTTAGGTTAATATTAGGTTAAATTCGTATTTGCAATTCTTTTAAAAATGAACATCGTGTATTTTCAAAAAGCTATCAATATTTGGACGTTGTGGTGGTACTCTAATCTTTCCCACATATAACCGACTCCCGAACTCATTTTAATCTATTTTTAAACGTAGACCAATTTTAAAGGTATTCGGTCGTACCTAGCCCAAAACTATTGATGACGAATCTAGTTTTCAAAAACATTTATCTTCGCCAAGACTATTTTCGAACCACCCAAAAATGGTTTCGCCTATCATAAAATTATAAATGATAATATTTTAAGTATTAAAAATATAAAATAATTTTTGTAATACCACATATCAATACGGGTGGTCCAATCTAATTCGATGTGTCAATTAGGGTAATCGAAGCGACCTACACTGAAAAACTAGGGGAGATAAAATTTTTGACAAACCATTTAAAATCATACAAAAATTTATAAATAAAAATATAAGTTCAAAAATCATTCAAACATTAAAATAAAATTCATTAGTACACAACAAATTTTAAACTCTAGCATAAAAATAAGATGTGATATGCATTCCCCCTAATTACATATTTCTCGTGCTCTGTAAACAACATCGAAAGAACTTTTATTACTGATGTCGATAACAATATCAAGATCAATTTCTTTTAACCTGAAATAGTAAATAATGGAATGGACTTTGGGAAAAGCTTGGTAATATAGAACTACCAAATGAATGCAATAGGCTATCATGTATATGGTAAAGCATAGATTTTTACGGGATCCTGACATTTACAAATTCCAATTATGAATTGAAATTTAATTAATTAATTCGTTAGGTAACAACCGAGAAGCCTATAGCCCGGAAGAATCATAGAGAAAGATAGATTTATGAGTTAGAGTTAGAGAGCCTAGTGTGTTCATTTGTGAAAAGAAGTGTACAAATAATTTAAAAATAGTAGGAACATATTACAGTAAAACAGAATTTAAAAAGACAATGAAGTTAAGTTTAAAATCACATAATTATCCTCTAATCGAACATTGATATACCATTCCCAAAACTACATTCATAAGATATTACCCTAGGCCTATTCGGCATAAGAGCCTACCTAAGGGAGCACCTTAGGTCCATAAGAACTTACCCTAACTGAAGTATAGGAGCTAACCTAAGGGAACACTTTAAGTCCATAAGCACTTACCTAGATAAAGCCTAGGAGCCATCCTAAGGTGGTGTCTTAGGTCCCTAAGGACATACCCTATGCTCATTAAGCGTAAGAGCTATCCAAAAGGAGTGTCTTAGGTTCATAAAGTCTTACCCTAGACCCATTAGGCCTAAGTACCCAATGGTCGCCTTAGGTCTACAAGGATTTACCAGCTTGATCAAAATTGTACCTGCTTGATCAAAGTTGTACCTGAAAAGACTTCATATCATAGATAATACCATAGTAAAAATTAGTTTGAACAGTAAAATAATAATATAAAAAATTATGAACCAAATATATTTTGTATCAAAAGACAGAAACCAGAGATTGTACTTTCATTTTAGAAAACAGAGTTATACTATTATAATTAGAGAAAATATTCATGTGCATAGGGAACACACTAGAGGATCCATTTATTTTTCAATGGTACTTGATAATATCAAGAAGGAAAACAAAAAAAAATTGTTAATTTTAAACTGATTTCATAAACAATATATCTATTTAAAGAGGTTCAATGGCTAACAGATCTAATTAGACATTCGAAAGTTAATACATTAGGATCATTTAGGATTTATATATATCAAAAAGATATTTAAGAACTGTTACAATAAGAATATTTAAGATTTGGACAAATCAGAAGTGATCCTATCAATTAGGCATGTAAGGACATTTTAGTTATTTTGATTCTAGGAGAAATTTTTGTAATTCAGTTTAGAGAGGATAACCAATTATTTACAATATTCAAGATTTCAGATGACTTATCAGGCTTTCAATTCTAATCGAACTAACATGATCCAAAGGTATGATACAAACCATTATTCAGATAGAGATACTTCATGAATATCCATTTTATAATATTGACTACATTATATCATTGAACTGATTACCTTCTGAAAGTCATAATTGAACGGACCCTGAGGAGAGAAATATGTATTGCAACAGTACTAGGAATGACTAACATACTTATGTCACAATCCATAACTTGGGCCGTACAACTTTTAGGTTTATTGATATTTTTAAAATTTATCCAAATATTTCCAATTATAAGGGTACTTAAGTCATTTTAGTACTCAAAGGTATTTCAGTCATTTCAAAACTCGATATTTTTTTTTTCATTTTATTCAGTTCGGTCATAGGCATGACGTCTGATAAATTGATCTTAAGGTGTTTGTTCAAGAATCGTAGATTATAAGGCTTCTTCCACCTCAGAGATTCGAAACCAATTACTAAACTTTTTCCAAATAGGTTAGAATTTAACAAGTGAATCGATAATTTTATCAGGTCAAATATGAATTCTCAAGTCTATTCAACTGTTAAGGTTAACCCATGTCCTTTTTTACATCACATGGGTGTTTTCGTAATTTTTTATCCAAGTGTTTCCAACATTAAAACTTTTAACGAGATTAATTATAATTTAAGGATCCTGAGGTTAATTGTTTTACCAATTGATCACTGAGCTTGAAATTATTTCTTATCGACCTTCTAATTTCTTAAATGAGTCAAACAGGTCTTAACCAATTTACCATCCTTTTACCATATTTAGTATTGATTTCAGAATAATCAACGATAAGCACATGACCAATCATTTTTATTCGTGCATTTACTGATTCTCAACAAGTTTCGTAAAGCATACAAAATGTAGTAGAATATTACCTTGACTTTGAACATCATTATTCGATCTTTGAAACTCTCATTGATCACTCTTGAACTCGAATTAAATGTCCCATAATAAGTCGGATACGTGGAAAAACAAATTACATCAAAAATAGAACTTAAATGAGAAAAACATATCAAACCAGAATGTCAAACACTGAAAATAGATTATTGGGTTTGAATTTGACGAAATAAACCTCAAAAACTGATTCAAGACATCGAAAAACTCAAGCTTTAACTTTTTAGAAAAAAGTCAACTTTTTTATAAACGAACAATGCAGGTTAACATCAATCAACGGTTAGTAGAAGTTAATGGCTCAACTCAGTTCGATCAATGATGGCTCAACTCGACTCGGCTCAATATCTCGATTCAAGTTAGACTGGACTGACTCAACTAGGATAGACTAGTTCAATTCCATTGAACTGATTCTAGAAGAATCTCCCATAAAAGGCTTAGTTTGCAACAGAAAGTGCCAGAGAACGATGGAAATAAGTTTCCTCAAATTGTTGAACATCCTAAAGACGACATTCCTCTACGTCGACGATGAAGGTAGGGAAAATGGTATTAGCTGGATCGAAATAACACAAGGACTCTATGTTGTTGGCAATGTAACGCCCATTTCTCGTATACGTCTCCATACACGAGTCACATATGTCACATGACTTTTAAAACATTTTCGTTCTTGAAAACCAGTAAAATTTTGTTTCTTTAAATAAACAAAGTAATAATAAAGTTTATAAAACGTTATTCAATTATATATAAAATAACATTTGAAATCCATCAAACAATAGTTTAACTTCAAATGTAATATAATACTAAAATCAAATACCACGTATCTTATCATAGCATCACAACATATCTAAGTGCATGCCAACTAGTAATATCAAAATAAACATCTAAAGATGTCATACTATTACTGATGAGGCAACCCTTGACAAATGATACTCCCAATACCACTCACTCTAATCGTATGCTAATACCTACGCGTAAAAATCATCACACGCTAAGTATTCACTTAATGAGGCATAGTAAAACAAATAAGGCATTTTAAAAACATGAGTAAACCATTATAATATCAAAATACGATTTAACGTATAAAATTCATAAAGGCATAAAAACTGGCTTGATAAGCCAAGTTTCCGTCAAATAACCTACGAAATAGTATTTGGTATGCCCAACATACCTATCAATCGATATATTCAAAAGTATTCATTCATAGCCTAATGTATGTCAAATGAGAATGCAAGGTACATGAATTACACATAAGTGCTAAACGAAAGTATAGGTTCTGTGATGACCGCAACACTATACTAAGGTAACGAAATGGTAATTCACAAACTCATTATGAATACCATGGGAGCACACATAGTACCGAAATGGTAATTCACAAACTCATTATGAATACCATGGATACACACATAGTGTCCTAAGTACACAAAGTACTGATACGAAAATGCAACATACGCATTAAACAAAATCGATCGATAACCATCATACACAAAGTCAAAATGCACCTACGACTCTCAATAAACATACAATAGGCCTTTAAATCAAATTTGCAGATTAAACATTTATTATGAAACATTGATAACTGTTAAAATAATATAAAATTCATATATCTATTTTAGGGCAATTCATACCCTAAAATTATTCGTAAAATCATTTTCATAAACTTTATGAAAATGTTTAAAAATACTGTAAAACATGCTTTTATAAAAACATTTGAGGTTGACTCATCGCAAATCGTCCTCATATCATATAAGTACATAATAAATGCACTCACTTGATATGTATCACTATTATGTCTTACTATCGAAATCCAATTATTCTTGAACTCTTTCTTTGCCTTTTGCTTTGCTCGTATCACGAATTTGATCATGATCTATACAAGCACCCATAATCACACATACAATTATAAAATACAATGTTGGTATCGTCACTAACATTTATTCAAAATAATAATACTCAAAAGTACCATTATTTTCGAATTCTTTTAAAATTCATCTTAACTTTTCCTTTTTATTTATAATGGGCCTTTATCATAAATTCTTCAATTCAAGCCCAACTAAGCCCAATAAATTTCCATCATTAAACTTACAGCCCAATATCTCAACAATACCATAATTACCACTTAAGCCACTAACTTTTTTCAATATTCACCATTTTGTACTTAAACTTTGTCAACTTTCCAAATTCACTTAATTTCACATTCTAAATTCAATTTCAACCCTCAAACAATAATTTCAGTAATTTAAATCAATTATTGAGTAATTACACAATCATCCCATAACTTTTTGAAATTATCGAATATGTCCTTCAACTTTTGAAAAATTACACTTTGGGCCAAAAACAATTTATAAGGCTTATAGAACCTTCCAAATATCATTTCTAAGCCATGAGAATTTTTTTTACAATTTTTCTTACCCTTTTACCTCATGGTCGAATGCTTTAGGGTTATATTTCTCATGATTTTCACTTGATTCAAGCATGAAATCAACCTCTATTCAACACTTCATGACCTCTAGAATCAAACTCCAAACTTAATTTCATCAAAATACATCTCTCTCCAAAAGCTAGGGTTTGGCCGAAATCAACATAGGCTTATATAGCCATGTACAAGTGATTTTAATCAACAATCATGATTGTATATGATTCTACAACCTCAAAAACATAAAAACATTTCATTAATTTCATAAACCCTAATGTGAACACAAACCCTAAAATTTGGGATATTTGAACACAAACAAGATTAGCATGCAATATTGGTACCAAATGATAGCATTTTTCGCGTAGAATAATTTTCTATTTCACGACATAACTCAAAATACAAAGGAAATTGCTCAAAAATTGAAAATAAAATTTCTCTTACCTTTCTAAGGGGTGCACAACTATGTTTCTGGAAAATGACTCAAGTTTCATGAAATTTTTAACTTAATTTCATGTTAATTTAACCTTATTTAAGCTTAAAATGAATAAAATATTCATTTAATGACAAATGTCCATTTTTCCATTAATGAAACTTGATAATTACCTTAATACCAAGCCACATAACCTTATCATCTTTCCAAAGTCAAAGCTGAACAAATTATTTTACCCTTTTTCCAATTTTACCAAGCAACTTTTCAAAAATTACAATCTTGTCACTTTAATCCAACGGTCCAAATTAAACATGAAAAAAATCTTCAAATCCAATGATCCATATTATTTTCCATCATTTTAACATGTGAAAATAATATTTTTAAGCCTAATTTATTATCCTCCTATTTTTCCCGAAAATTCTATTTGATCCGATTTATCGATTTCTTGCCGGACTTTAACCCTTTTTAGTTTTCAACATAAAATCTGTATCAAGAATCTAATTTCAATCAAACTTTTCCCATTTGTATACTTTAGCCACTAAACTTTTAAAACATACATTTTAGTCACTAACCAAAATTTTGGGTATTACAGGAAATGTCAGTCATAGACGACCGAGTGACAATGAATGGTCAAAAAACAATGAGAGGAAGCCTTGAATTATAAAGTACCTTTGAGGCAATCTCTACGAAGATCAGCTTGGTTTCATGAAGCGTGGAGGATAAAGTTTTGGTTGGAGTAAGGAGACAATTTTGATGATGTCAACAGTGATGACTACAGGCCAATGGTGGTTGAAATTGGATAAACTACAACCAATGTCCCTAAATCTTTGGATTTCATCTTTTACACTTCAAGTTTTTCCTCATATTCATCTTGGTCCATTATTTTCATAATTTATTTTAATTATTATCACAAAATTTAATATTTCATAATGTTATCCTTTAATAAAATTAAAGGTGTTACAATTTTAATTAATCAAATTTATTAATATTTTACTAAATCAAGCTCTTCGAATATTATTATTATTATGTTTATAATTTTGAGTAAAGCACAAAGAATAAGAATTGAGATTGATCCATATGAAAAGAATTCATTATTTCAGGGGTGTTCTTTTCTAATGTGGTGGGAATTGTGCAATACCTAAGAATTTGAAGGTAATGACATTCCCTCCATTTTAACCAAAAAAAATGATACTATTGATAATAATTTATTACATGATAATAATATTTTTCGTGAAATACAATTCCAGAACCAAATGTCCCCTTAAAAGTCATTTTATCGAATTTTAAGATAATTTGAAATTAAATTTTAAACTATCCAACTTCAATTCAGATATCTATTTTTCTCAAATATTCAATTCGAATCATCTAAAACTTAAAAAATGAATGAGATATCCAAATTTTTGGATTAGATCAACGGATTGAATGTTTTGCACACCTCTGCTTTCAAGTTTCAAGGGTGCCAAGGGTTGATCTCCAATCTTAAAATTTTCTTTGAATTTACTCTTATAATTTAAAACACATATTTTAGTGTAGTTAATTCAATTATCATGTATAACCAATCGCTAAGTGGTTGAAACTTTTCACACAAATCATGTACAATTGTATGAAATATTTGTGCATTTATTATTAAATGGTTAAAAGTCTCTAGAACAGATAGTACCACTTGTAATCACCTTAGATTAATAAAAAAAAAGTGGTTGAAACCTTTCCAAAGGGCCAAGGAACAAATCTGACCAATACTACAAATTTTTATAACTTATTGGTAGAATAAAATTAATTTAAATTATTATTAAATTATTATTGTGAAAATTAAAAAATAATTAAAAGTGACACTTTCTCATTAAAAATAATTTTAAAAAATCACATCAACATTATTATTATTATTTTTAAACAATGAACGCTCAAAACAGAAACAAAACGTAGCGTTAGGTGTAATTTTGAAAGAAAAAAGTTGAGTGATCAAAATAGAAATGCAAAAATAGGTAGGTGACTAAATAGAGAGTTTACCCAAAATTTCATTGAACCCAATTGGATCAAGTATATTTGTTTTAAGTTTTTATTTATATTAATTATAATTATTTTCAATATTATGATACTAGTTGATTCTAATTTAAACGATTATCTCTAACGATGTATATATATTGTTGGAAAAATCATGTTAATCCGAGAATAATATAGAAAATAATAATGATTGAAATATCATTATAAAATCAATGAGAAAGAAAAAAATTTACTCTTTCATAAGATTGTTAACTAGAATAACAATCCGAGATGAAATTTAACTTGAGAAAATAAAATAAGAGAAGTTAAACTTCGTAAAAATTAAATGAAATCATGTAGAAAGAAAAATACTCTTTTTCAATTGATCTTTTGATCAGAAACAATTGAGGCCTTCCGCTACATAGTTTCCTCAAGATAGATTTTCGGCCACCCCTTTGGTGCTCAAGTTCGTTGGTCATCTGTCTCCCATGATACAACAACTAGATGATCAGCTACGGTAGCACAACTGTAGAGATCATGAACTATTCTTACCTTTGTCTATCACTGAAAAACTAGTAGAAGAGAAAACTTGTTCTAAATTGTTTTGTTGAGTCAATCAATCAAGGAAAGTAGCCAGGAGGGGATTGAAATTAGCAATAAAAATTTGTTGGAAACTTTATTAAGAAATAAGAAAATGACACAAAGATTTTAGAGTGGTTCAACTTTGTTAATGAAGTCTACATCCACTACCTTAGCTTTCTAAATAAGGATTTCAACAAATTCACTAATTTGTTCTAACCTTACCTTACACAACACAAAAACTTATACCCTAAAAAGTCGTAAGTGTTCAACACTTCCTAAGAAGAAAATACAAATTGAGCAAACTTTGAATATCCTCAAAGATAGATTATTTGCAAAATGAAGTTCTCTTACACACCCTAGAACACTAGAATAAAATTACAATGAATGGAATAATGTTCAATGAAAGAAATACACAAAATGAATATTAATTTGGCTCTATTTGCTCTTTGATTGTTGGATAGCTTTCTTGTATCTTCTTAATTGTTTGAAGATCCCTTTTACGTGCCCTCATTGAATTCTAGTTGTTTGAGGTTTTGGAGGGAGTTTGGAGCCGTTCGGAGAAAGAGAATGAGAATGATCATCATGTAAGAGAAAAATTAGCCTTAGGGTACGATTTAGACACTAAAAATATATAAAATTATGTATTACTATCCTTAGTCATTTCATAAGATTTAATAATGATCAAAAGGATTAAAAGAAGTATTTGGGGTGGTGTTTGAGGGTTATTTTAAAGAATAAAAAGATACTTTTAATACTAAATGAATTGATATTAATATTATTTTTTACAAATAAAAATTTAGGCATTTTACAAAGATAATATTGATATTATATTGTTCATAAGATATTGATATCATTCCCCTAATATCGATATACGAGACTTGATATTTTGGGTTTGACTATTATAGTATGTATGTGCGCGAGTTTAGTCAAATCCAGATCTTTTAAAAAAATGTTAATTTTCTAATAAATTAATAATATAAGTAGCTAAAATATAATCTTTAAAAAATCAAGTAATCAAAATAAAACAAATAAAAATGGACCACCAATATTATTTAGCCATTCATTTATTTCTTAAGAGTTAATACATTGGGCCGCTATATATACCTCTCCGCATCGTCTTCCAAAAAATTTCTCTAAAAAAAAATCCTCAAATACAATTGAAAAACCGTAGCCCCAATTCACCACTTGTGTCTCCATCCCCACAATGTCAGATGTTCCTGCCAACACCAACAAAGCAACCCTTATATCCGGCGATAATCACGAGTTCGAAGTCGATGAAGCTGTAGCCATGGATTTCGGCACCATCAAGACTTTCTTCGACGAAAATCCCGACGCCTCCATGGAACCCATTCCCCTCCCCAATGTCTCCTCCAAGTATCTCTCGACTATCATCGACTACTGCAAATTCCATCTGGCACTCCGCGCCCGAGACCACTCTTCGGCGGCGGATGACGAAACCAAGGCCTACCATGAAGAGTTAGTGAAGCCCCTGGACAATGAGTCGATGATGGAGTTGGCTCTGGCTGCACATTATCTGGATGTGAAGGATATGGTTGATGTGATAAGCCAAGGGATTGCTGACAGGATTAAGAATAAGAGCGTGGAGTATGCGAGGGAGCTTTTTGGAATTGAGAATGACTATACGCCGGAGGAAGAGGCGGAGTTGAGGGCACAATATGAATGGGCGTTTGAAGGTGTTGATCCAGACGAAGATTGATTGATAAATTTTGATGATGGGCTAGGGTTTTACAGCGTTTGTTTATTTTTCCATAAGAGTTGTGTTAATTCCTTGAACCGGGACTTCATCATTATTTGGTGTTATGTGATTTGGTATCTTCTGAAATTGAAAATTTCTGTGATTTGATCATTGGTAATTACCTGCTTTAATTATGATTGACGGAATCTGTTTTAAAAAAGCATCTACCCTTCCTCATTAGTAGAGAGTGGTGGGGCATATGGGCAAAGGAATTTTTCGTCCACAGTTTGACGTGGAAAGGGAAGTCATTATAAGCCCATGAGCCATTCAAATGAACTCACTCAAAATATTAACGGGACACTAGATAACCACAAAGAAATCTCTCAAGCAACTCAATAAATGCAGCATAAGATTTATTGTTTCAAACTAGAGTTCGAGCTTCAACTGAACTAAGTCTAAGAATATTCCAAGTTTTTTCAAGCTAAAGTCAGCTTCAATTTTTTATTGTGTTCGAGTTAAGTTTGCTAATTTTAAACTTGCGAGCTCTTGAGTCGAGTTAACTTCGGTTTTGAACTTTTCGAGTTGAGTCAAACTCAACAATACTCAGACTCGACCCATCTCATTTATAGTCCTGATTGCGACCTTGAAAACACAAATGTGCATCAAAATCGACTGGATGCCGGACAATAAAATGAGTATGCAGAGCAAAGAAGAATGGAAAATCTTTGGGACACGAGCCCTCAATAACAAACGGACTTCAAAATTGACGGGCATAAGAGTATAACAGTCTACAACTCGGAAAAAAAATCACGTCTTGGTAGCAGATACTAGTATACCTAAAGAGAGATTTGCTAAACAAAACTACTAAATTTCAGGAAGGGGAAAGCATATCTAAGAATTACTCAGCTGGCAGCTGCTATCCTCCCAGCTACTTGATCGAGATCCTGTTGGCCGTTCGATGTGATTCTCCTACCACTGATGCACGGCATAAGCAGATGAGATGACACAAGTTGATGAGTAGCAATATACATTAAACAAAAAGATTATATCACTAATTCTGATAAAATTTAAACCTTTAACCCCTTGAACCTATATCAAATATTATCTCATTCAACCAAACAAATTGATATAAAACAATTAATAATTAATGTTAAGAACTCACAGAGCTACCTCAGTAGTAAAAAGGGCATTTTCTCCTTAGAGGTCCCGGGTTTGAACAGTTGCGTCTGACGTGTGTGTGTGCATTGTCAATGGTTAAGAAAGGTTCTAAATAGATACTTACCATGTAATCACCCTAGACTATTCAAAAATAATAATAATAATAATGTTAACTCACTTGGGCTGATTCAATTAATCCAACCAATTAAACTGGTTGAACCAGTATGCTGCTCATTGAAAATACTTGAGTTGGGGAAAGTATGGTGAAATAATATGGTTTAATAACTTATGCAAGTGCTTCACATTGCTGTGAAAAAAGCCATGTCTGGTATTGAAATGTAAAATAAATGTTTTTTTTTTAAATAATGACAATGTGAAGATATGAGGTTAATAAAACTATTTATCTAAAAGTCAACTTTCAAAAGCAAAAAATACTATGTTCTTAGTTTTATTTATTTGGTTTCAAACCATAATTTTACCAAGAGCCAAAATAATTTGCCCATTTATTATTGCTTTTGCTATGAAAAACAGCTTTTAACCTCAAGGGTCAGTTTAGTGTTGATGATTTAGTTAAAAGTGCTTTTGAAAAGAACCAAACAGCCGGTTTATTGGCTAGATTCTAAAAGCATTTTCTAAAGGTATTCATTTCAGATGGGAAAAAACCTTTGGTTAGACTTAGCATTACTATAAAAAAAAAATGCTATCGGGCATCGGACATCCAAGTAATGCTAATCACACCCCAAGTCTGAGTTAATGACATTAACAAAAATTTTCTAATTGACTTTCATTGTAGGAGATGACCAAATCTTAATACCAACAAAACATTAATGTGGGAAGCAATCGGCGTTTAAGAAAAGAAAAGGATCATACTAAATAAAACTCACCCTTTAGGATCAATATCAATGATGTTAACATTCTGCAATTGCTGAAGAATGTGCCGAGAATGTGCCGAGCCACAGATACACTGCTCTTGCAAAAATGGCGAGGGCGACTTCCATTTCTCATAGCCCCTCCGTAAATCCTCCTAAAGGCACCAACACCAAGACCTCCCCTCTAGTATATTTTCCTTTCCAAGCTACAAACGTTAAGGGATTTATCACTCACTAGAACATAAAGATGTATTACAGTGAAGCATCATTAAGTAGGGAGGAGGATTTTATGCTGGGGCTAACTTCAAAAAATTTTAGGAGGTAACAAACTTATAAAATTCGAGTGATGAAAACATATTATAAATAGAAAATACAAAGAAAAAAAATCTAAAATATGACAATTTGAAATTTCCAAGGACGACTGGTTGGTCCATCCCTGTTCGTAAGGTTTTTTCTTATAAAATGTACGTACCAGCTCTGATTAAGTACCAATCAGGATCATAGCGAGGAAGCTCCTTGAGTTTTTCAGTCTTGACAATAACAGTCCATGAAGGAAGCTCAATCTAAGCAGAAAAAAAGGAAACCCACTTTTATTTGTAATGAAAAAAAAAGAAACAGAAACGTTGAATTCCAAAACCCTAATTGCATCTCTAAAATCAAATGGGCAGTACAATTTAATAAGCACTGAGGATAAAAATAAGAAAAAAGAAGAAAAAAAGAAAGAACCTTGCCGGAGCGCTTGAGGTGAGCGGCGTAAGCCATGACGAAGTCGTGCGGGGAAACGTCCTTAACGGCCCTTGCTGCCTCCATTTTTGGGGTTTCTCTCTTTAGTTGCTGCAGCAGAGGTTGCTTCTTTTTTGCGGCCTGATGGATCCACAAAAAATTGGTTTACATAGAATTAGTGTTTCGCGCTGATGCTCCTTGCTATACCTTAATTACCCATATACCATTTCTTTAAACCATAATCTCTCTCTCTCTCCAATTTAGGGATGTCAATATCACACGAAATTATTCGATCCAACTTAATAGGATCAGTTTTTAAAGGGTAATTTACACTTTTGGTAATTGAATTTTATTATCTCTTATTTCACTCACTGTACTTTTAATTTTTTTTTTCAAATTATTCACTTAATGTTATAGATTGAATTTTTGTCACTTTGCCGTTAAATAATTAAACGGCATTATGACATAACAACTTATATTAAAATGATATTGTTTTGAATTCCTAAAAAAAATTTAGACTAAAACGATGTTGTTTTGATTAAAATATGATTATGTCATAAAGTTGTTAATAAATTAACGTCGGAGTGAAAAAAATTCAATATATAAAATTTAATGGGTAAATTGAAAAAATTAAAAGAACGGTAAGTGAAATAGAAGAGAGAATAAAATTTAATTATCAAATGTGTAGTTTACCCTTTTTTAAAAGAGAATTGGAGTTGGGTTGGATTATATTTTATAGAGTTTGAAATTGTGTTAGGTTCGAGTTTATGATAAAAATTTTCACTCCGACTTAATTCAGGATAATAGTATGATTTAGAGATAATTATTATAATATCTCTCTTTTTATGGTTTTTTAATTAGGTCTATATTTTATCGAATACAAATAATTTTTTATATATTTATGTTAGATCAAATTAGATGGAATCAAATATAAGTTTTTATATTAAAAAATTCAGTTTACATCAACTTCAGTGAAGAGAATATGTTCCTCGATCAAACCAAATAAGATGAATGGATGTTATATGTTTCTCAAATTAGATCGAATTGATCATAAATTAATTCATTGAAGAAAATTTGACCGTGATACTTATGCATCTTTTATTTTAGTCACTATGTGTTTGATATTTATTTTTAGATAAATTCTTATTGTAAGTATCAACTTTTATCTTAGTGTATTTTATTCTCTATCTGTTGTTGATATGTATTGGTTAATTTTTTTATTTTTAGTGGCAATTTACGCTCTGAATCATTTTGGTCCCTTGTGTACTTTGATTTAATATGTATATTTAGTCATAGTGTATAATTATTTTGTTCTCATTATTTCTTTTATACCAAATTGTATGATTAGTCATATATGTAGATAACATTTTTGTTTTGTTTTTGTGCGGTTCAACATTTGTTTGTTTATTTAAATGCTAATTGTTATATATATAATCTAGTTTATCACAAATTTATTAATATCTTTTCATTTTTTATGAAAACATTATTAAGTATTTTTATTACTATTATATGTGTTTGACTTTGCTATATTCAATGGCTAAATGACTCTTTATATTATTTTATGTAAATGCCAATTTTCAATTTTTATATTCAATTTGTGTTTTTTAATCAATGATGAGAGAATATTTTTACTGATAAGAAATAGACGAAATTGCTTTCTCGACGGAAGATTGCTAATTTCGAGATTTTTTTTCAAGTGAAAGAATATTCCCTAATAATATAAATAATTCGAAGCAACTTAATAAATTGACCACATTTTAACTTTATATTCGATTTATCATTTCCACCATTACGACAACGTGTAAACGATCAAGTACCAATTTTTTAACGTTGTGGGAGTGCTTATCCTTCCCCACACGTAACTGACTCCCGGACCCATTACGTCAAATCTTTGTAATCGCAATCCAGTTTTTTGTCTAAAAAACAATTTCTCTTAAAATTATTTTTAAAAGACGTTTTTAGGTATTCGACCTACCTAACCCAAAAGTCGATGACGACTCCTTTTCAATTTAATTCCAATTAATCCAAAATACCAAAATTTTCAAAATAAAGTCATAATTGTTTTTTAAAATATTTAAACATAATTGTTTAAAAAAAAAATGGTTATGACAATTCTGACCCCTCAATAAAAACCTGTTTGTAAGGCTAATCACGTCTCTTCCCATTTCCATCAATGTCATTTTTCCCCAGTAATCTTTAGAATTATGGTTTTGTTGTCTATAACAAGATTGAATGTATCAGTGGTTTGCTGCCCTCTTTTCAGTTCCTTAGTTCATGTATTTATTCATATGGTTATTTAATTGTAGCGAAGAAATTTCTATTCAAGCATTGAAGGCAAGTAAATGGAATCTTAAAGAAGCTGTTGATGCTTTCTTTCTCCAGGAGCTTTATAAAGGATATAAAGGCAAGCTTTACTTTCCTCTCTCCTTCCATAATTTTTTTTTGTTTCTCATTCTATTTGGAGCGTACATTCAGTGCACCATAGAGTTTAATTTTCAGTATCCAACAAGAAAATATTTTAACATGTTATGCATGTTGCGTTTAGCAGAAGAAGTTCCTTCTATATAGATATATTTAGACAATCAGCTTTTTAATTTTTTTTTCTTTTAGCCCTCCAAATTAGTTATGTATATTAGTATGTTTTGATTCATAAGCAGAACTTATTTTTGTGATGCATGCTTGTTTTCGTCTTTGCTTATCGTGACTGCAGAAAAGATTCGTGAGATATATAACTTTGCATCTGGCTGGGGAAAAGAAAAGGTAGGCAATCCTTTCATGTCAACTGTCCATAATAGAAGTTTTCTAATCTATAGGCAGAAGAACAATTTGCTGCTATTAGTTTTATCAAAGTTAATCTGAATTAGACTACTTTTTTTCTGGCATGGTGTTTCTTTTTCCATGTCAGCAGTTGACCGCCTCACATGATTGCCATTGTTTGAGCAGTTGGAGAATGTTTATGTTACAAAAATAAAGTTTCAGCCTTTAGATTACTTGTCTTGCTATATATTTAGGAATAAAATTACTTTAAAACGTGATTTAACAAAGTCAGAAGATCCACTGGAATGTTAATCTGGTGGAAGAATACATTCACCTACATAATAGCTTTATGAAGGTACTTAATAATTTATTTTCTGCCTCAGGGTCAGAAATCTTTGGCATAGGATACTGCCATTGGTATGTGGCAATTGCTCTTTGCTGAGATGCAGTGGCCATTGGTGCCAGTTTTTACAGGTACCTTAAAAACATATGCTTCCCTTCCTAATCCTGTTTGGAATTCTGTAGTATGCTGCGAAAAATATAGTCACCAATTCAGAAGTAATAATTTTGAACTGACCTGCAATATTGCTTGAGATAATAATTATATGGTATGGTTTTCCTCGTATAAATTTAAATTAGACTATGAACACCGTGATAAGAAACTTTGCTGTGAAAAGGTGATAATGCATAATCTCTATGCTACCAAAGGTTTAATGTTCTACCTTAAGTGGATCTTTTGAAAGCTGGCTTAGTAGGAATTTCTTTCGCCTGAAATTATGGCTGGAAATTTTAAAAGAATCGGGATCCTGGTGTGTTATTTCTTTCTTTCATCAAAGCTGCATATTTTGCATTATGATAATCACCCTAATCTCTTATCCTTGTTTGTAGAGTTTTGTCAGATATGACATTTCAACAGATTTGTATTTGTTCCACCTTGGTTAGTTCTTTACCTGTATTTGTGCTTTGATGCCGATTGAACCAGGCCCGGCATAGAAAAGCGATCTCTGAGCACAAATGGTCTCAACTTTTGGAGTTTGCTAGAGTAAGTTAAAGGCTTCAATTCAGTGTCTTGGATATTCCTTCCTGCTCATAGAGTTTAAATCAACTGTATTCAATCATCATCAACCGCACCTTAGATTAATAACTTCATGCTACCCGACTTGCTGCAAATTGAGTGCAAGTGTTTATACATGGCTATGTCGTTCAGATTCGGGTGTACCTACCATACCAGTAAGATCTGAGAGTTTAGTCCATCATAATTCAAAACATGATAATTTGTTTTTAATGTGTTGTTATCTTGCAGACGATAGACTATCAAATTACGATGAAGAAGGTGCATGGTCCTATCTTATAGATGAATTTGTAGAATACTTGAACGAGAATGGCATTATTCAAAATGGTGAGTCTAGTGATTCGACCCCAAAACGATAAAAGGACTGGTGGGCGATAGTATCATTGTGTGGAATTTGTGGAAGTGCTTGATCTTTCTGGAAAATAAGATGCAAAATATGCTGAAAGTCATAGCAGCCCAAGTGGGGCGGCTAAATGATCAAAAAAATGGCTTAAATTTTATTATTTTTGTATGGTAAAATTACTAAAATTTAGTCACTAAACTTTAGGGTATTTATAAATTAGTCCTTATGCTTCAACTATAAATACCCTAGCTCGTTTAGCTTCAAAACCATCCCAAAGCATTCTAGCTTTCTTCCAATACTAGAGAGAATTTAGAGAGTTTCTTGAGAGTTGTTTTCTCCTTTTTATCAAGAGAGAATTATCATTGTTTTCTCCTTGGTCAATCGAGAGAAGTTGTAATTCCTATTTTCTCATAGTGAAATTCTTCTACCGTTGCCCGTGGTTTTTACCCTATATTATTTAGGGTTTTCCACGTAAATTTTGTGTCTCTTTTATCTTCATTTTTATTTTCTCAAATTATCAGTTGCGATTTTGCTCTATCCGATAGCCGTCTTCCGCAACAATTGGTATCCGAGCCATATTAGAGTGTGTAGTATCTGCTTATTGTCTTTGTGGTTGCCACCAAAAGATGGATCCTCCAACATAAGAAAGTAAGAAGGTATTATCCATTCTTTGAAGGTTCCAGAGAACTATTCACGATAGTGAAATAGTGGAAGCTATCCGTAATTGAAGATATGGCAACGAAATTTGATATTGAAAAATTCAATGGGAGAAATTTCTCATTGTGGAAATTAAAGATAAAGGCCATCTTGAGGAAAGACGGGTGTCTAGCGGCTATCAGTGAAAGGCCGGTGGATTTTGCAGATGACAGCAAATGGATTGAAATGGACGGAAATGCTATGGCAAACTTTCATCTAGCATTAGCAGATGAAGTATTGTCAAGCATCGAGGAGAAAAAGACAGGTAAGGAGATATGGGATCATCTCACCAAATTATACGAGGCCACATCGCTGCACAATAAAATTTTCCTGAAGAGAAAATTGTACACTCTCCGGATGCCAGAATCTACTTCAGTGACGGAGCACTTAAACACACTGAACACTTTATTTTCTCAGCTTACATCCTTAAGCTATAAAATAGTAGAACAAGAACATGCTGAACTTCTACTTCAAAGTCTACCGGATTCGTATGATCAACTCATCATCAACTTGACAAACAGTAATGTCACCAGTCTAGTCTTCGATGACGTTGCTGCTGCTGTTCTACAAGAAGAAAATTGGCTCAAGAACAAGGAAGATAGACAAGAAAATCTACAACAAGCAGAAGAATTGACAATAATTAGAGGGAGATCAACAGAACATGGCCAAAGCAGCAGTCACAAACATGGTAGATCAAAGTCGAGGAGCAAGAAGAATTTAAAGTGCTACAACTGTGGAAAGAAGGGTCACTTGCAGAAGGATTGTTGGAGTCTAAATAAAAACTCCAATCCACAAGGCAATACCGCAAACACTTCAGATGATGGAGGTGCTCTATGCTGTGAAGCGTCAACCACCGTGGAAGGCAGAAAAAGATTTATAGATATATGGCTCATTGATTCGGGAGCGACATACCACATGACCTCAAGAAGAGAATGGTTCCATCATTATGAATCTGTCTCAGGAGGATCTGTGTATAGTTGCAATGATCATGCCTTAGAGATCATTGGCGTGGGAACCATCAAATTGAAGATGTATGATGGAACAATTAAAGTTGTTCGAGATGTGCGGCACGTGAAAGGCCTGAAGAAAAATTTATTATCTTGCGGATTATTGGATAATAATGCAAGAAAGATTGAAACACGGAAAGGAATCATGAAGGTGTTCCGTGAAGCGCTTATGGTACTGAAAGGCGAAAAGATAGCAGCAAACTTATACATGCTGAAGGGGGAGACTTTGTTAGAAGCAGAAGCCTCTGTTGCCTCATGTAGTTCAGATTCTACAATACTATGGCATCAGAAACTTGGACACATGTCAGAACAAGGAATGAAAGTCCTTGTGGAGCAAAAGCTACTTCCAGGCTTAACGAAGGTATCACCTACTTTGTGTGAGCATTGCATAACAAGTAAGCAGCACCGGTTGAAATTCAACACATCAAATTCTAGAGGCAAAAGTGTTCTAGAATTGGTTCACTCTGACGTATGGCAAGCACCAGTTACATCCCTAGGAGGAGCAAAATACTTTGTCTCATTTATTGATGACAACTCCAGGAGATGTTGGGTGTACCCTATTAAGAAGAAGCCAGATGTGTTTTCAACTTTCAAAAACTTCAAGGCGCGGATGGAACTTGATTCTGGAAATAAGATCAAGTGTTTCAGTACAGATAATGGAGGAGAATACACAAGCGAAGAATTTGATGACTTTTGCAGGAAAGAAGGCATCAAAAGACAGTTCATAGTGGCGAACACTCTTCAACAAAATAGAGTGGCAGAACGGATGAACAGAACCTTGTTAGAAAGAACAAGAGCAATGTTGAGGGATGCAGGCCTAGAAAAATCATTCTGGGCAGAAGCAGTCAATACCGCCTGTTATTTGGTGAATCAAGCTCCATCAATTGCAATAGAGCTGAAGACACCAATGGAGATGTGGACTGGTAAACCAGATGATTATTCAAATCTCCATGTATTTGAAAGTATTGTGTACGTGATGTACAACTCCCAAGAAATCTCAAAGCTGGATCCAAAATCCAGGAAATGCAAATTCTTGGGGTATGCTGATGGAGTCAAGGGGTATCGCTTGTGGGATCCCACTGCCCGCAAAGTGATCATCAGCAGGGATGTTATCTTTGTATAAGATAAACTATAAAGAAAAGAAGATGATGATAGCGCTGAAAAGTCAGAGACTACACAGATACATGTGGAAAAAGAGGTTGAACAAGGAGATTCTTCTGAAGTAGAACCAACACATGATGAACAAGAACCAGAGAGTTCTGAAACTCCAACAACTCGTCAATCAGATCGTGTGAGAAGACGTCCCAATTGGCACTCAGATTATATTATAGAAGGAAATGTTGCATACTGCCTTTTAATAGAGGACGGTGAGCCATCAACATACCAGGAGGCAATAAACAACTCAGATGCTTTACTGTGGATGATGGCGATGCAAGAAGAAATCGAAGCCCTTCATAAAAATAATACATGGGACCTTGTGCCACTACCACAAGGAAGGAAGCCAATTGGTAACAAATGGGTCTTCAAAATCAAGCGAAATGGTGACGATCAAGTTGAGAGGTATCGTGCAAGACTGGTAGTCAAAGGATATGCTCAAAAAGAAGGTATTGATTTCAATGAAATATTTTCTCCTGTGGTTCGACTAATAACAGTTCGAGTAGTTTTGGCAATGTGTGCTACATTGAATTTACATCTAGAGCAGCTAGATGTTAAAACAGTTTTTCTTCATGGAAATCTTGAAGAAGAAATTTATATGCTCCAGCCTGAAGGTTTTGAAGAAGAAGAAAAGAAGAACTTGGTTTGCAGGTTAAACAAATCTCTGTACGGTCTAAAGCAAGCGCCGAGGTGTTGGTATAAGAGATTTGATTCCTTCATTATGTGCCTTGGATACAACAGACTTAATGCAGACCCTTGCGCTTATTTCAAGAGGTCTGGTGATAACAATTTTGTTATATTGTTGTTGTATATGGATGAAATGTTGGTTGTAGGACCCAACAAAGATCATATTGAAGAATTGAAGGCACAACTAGCTAGGGAATTTGAAATGAAGGACTTGGGATCAACAAACAAGATTCTAGGGATGTAAATTCACCGAGACAGAAGTAATAAGAAGATTTGGCTTTCACAAAAGAATTACTTGAAGAAATCTTGTCACGATTCAGCTTGCAAGATTGTAAGCCAATTTCTACCCCTCTTCCTATTAACTTCAAATTATCCTCCAGTATGAGTCCTAGCAGTGAAGAAGAGAGGATGAAAATGTCTCGAGTACCGTATGCATCAGCAGTGGGAAGTTTAATGTTTGCTATGATATGCACAAGACCAGACATTGCACAAGCAGTGGGAGTGGTTAGTCGGTACATGGCGAATCCAGGTAAAGAGCATTGGAATACAGTAAAGAGGATCCTGAGATACATCAAAGGGACCTTAAATGTTGCATTATGTTATGGAGGATCAAACTTACTAATCAATGGGTATGTAGATTCTGACTATGCAGGGGATTTGGATAAAAGCAAATCTACTACAGGATATGTGTTCAAAGTTGCTGATGGAGCTGTAAGCTGGGTTTCAAAATTGCAGTCAATTGTGGCTACATCCACAACAGAAGCAGAATTTGCAGTAGCTACACAAGCCAGTAAAGAAGCAATTTGGTTGAAGATGCTATTGGAGGAGCTTGGGCACAATCAAGAGTATGTCTCTCTGTTTTGTGAGAGTCAAAGTGCCTTGCATCTAGCAAGGAATCCGACATTTCATTCAAGAACAAAGCACATACGAGTTCAGTACCATTTCATTCGTGAAAAGGTGGAAGAAGGAACGATAGATATGCAGAAGATCCATACCAAAGACAACATAGCAGATTTCATGACGAAGGCAATCAACACTGATAAATTTACCTGGTGTCGATCCTCTTGTGGCCTGTCAGAGACGTAAGCAACATGATGGTACAAGGTAGAAAGAATGGTGTGAATATATGATTGTTCAATCAAATCTTCAAGTGGGAGATTGCTGAAAGTCATAGCAGCCCAAGTGGGGCGGCTAAATGGTCAAAAAAATGGCTTAAATTTTATTATTTTTGTATGGTAAAATTACTAAAATTTAGTCACTAAACTTTAGGGTATTTACAAATTAGTCCTTATGCTTCAACTATAAATACCCTAGCTCATTTAGCTTCAAAACCATCCCAAAGCATTCTAGCTTACTTCCAATACTAGAGAGAATTTAGAGAGTTTCTTGAGAGTTGTTTTCTCCTTTTTATCAAGAGAGAATTATCATTGTTTTCTCCTTGGTCGATCGAGAGAAGTTGTAATTCCTATTTTCTCATAGTGAAATTCTTCTACTGTTGCCCGTGGTTTTTACCCTATATTATTTAGGGGTTTTCCACGTAAATTTTGTGTCTCTTTTATCTTCATTTTTATTTTCTCAAATTATCAGTTGCGATTTTGCTCTATCCGATAGTCGTCTTCCGCAACAAAATACCTTGTGTAGTGACAATTAGTACACAATGCACTTTTTTTTTAGTTTGATGGGGACTGCTAGTATCGTTTTATGCAATTTTTTTTAATCAAATAATATTGTAATAATATAAATATTTATAATTAAATTTAAACAGAAATTCAAATAACTTGATTTGACTCAAATTTTATAAATTAGATTCTACTCGAATATATTTCACATAAAATTTAAATTATAAAATAAAATTCGTCAACTCGAGTAACCAAAAAAATTATTCAACTCGATCAAATACTCACACTTAAATCTTAAATATAACCTAATCACAACAATAAAGAAAGGAAAAAGAAAATGATAGGGAGTATTTTAGTAATTACGATGATGGAGATTTTGCATCTTCCCAATAACACCTACCGAGGGAGGATATCGGCTTTGTAAAGTACCCCTCTAAGTTGTTAAATAAAGATGGGCCACGCAGCGTTGCCTTTGCAAAAGGAATATATTCATTCTAAAGAATATATTCTCCAAAGCACCAAAAAAAAATGCTTGAAATTCAAGCAAACATGGCCTTAATACTAAGCCACCCAACCTTTCTCCCGTTGGTTTTAGGGTTTCCAACACAACCGACTTAACGCTAAACTTGAGCTTTGCTAGATTATTTTATAAAGGGACAACAATTGTACCATACCCGTCTAAAGAGGAATCTCCAGATGTAATTGACATTCCTCATTCTCCTTAGATATGTGATGCAATTAGTACATGTTATAATAAGCAAAAGGGTGGCGGAAGGGACGCTTCAAAGGGGGTCTTGTGTTAAAATAATATTGGCAATTAATATCAACGGGGGTTTATTAAAACCAGATGTATGTAGTATGTTGAACATTTAGTGACATCATATATCTACATGAAAATTTCTATGAATCCATTTTCTTGGAAAATTTGTGAATGTAGGGTCAATTGATATTGAGGATGACAATAGTTTAAGTTTATAGAAATGGGGTTCACATTTGAATACCCAATAAGCCGTTTGTTGAGGCGATAGTAGTTTTGCCTCTATAAGAATGAATATACATATTTAAATTCAGAAAAGTTTAATAGAAGGTTTTGTCTTGAATGCTTTTGATCATGTTTGATTAACCACAAATTCACCGTCACTTAAGAGATACCTTAACGAGTTTATATACACAAATTCTCGACTTACAGCAATGATTTATTTTTAGCTTAAGAATCCTTTGATTGTCAATGAAGAACGGATGATCATTTCTATTAGGATTTGGGTATTTAGGGTTTTTTTTATCACCACCCACCACATTTTGACATCTTTTAGCATATGTGGGGTTATGGGAATTTGTTGGAATTGAGGCATTGGCATTCAAGTGCATTTTGTTTTATTTAGCTTTGAATGTGGAAGGCGATATGCATGGGAGGACAATCTTCAGTTCCACAAAAGTGATAAACGAGTGTGGCCCATCAAGCTTTAGGACAAGGGTCCCCAACTTCTATTTCTACTACTGCATGCTGCCATCCAAAGCAGCCACCCCCTCCCCCCTTTTGAATTGATGCTCACGTCCTCACATTTTACAAATTTATTGCTTCTTTAGCTATTTTTTCTAAATATATCGTTTCCATAAACTATTTATGAAGACAATACTTTTTAAAAATTACTCATCAAAATAACGTTTATCTATGTCACGTAGGAGAAAAACGCATCCTATCAACCGTGTCTTTTGAGAAATATGTTTGATTGAGCACGATTTTAACTTACGTGACATGTAGAGTCAGAAAAAGGGAAAGACATGTTAAATCTTAGCCTTTATAATTATGATAAAGAATTATTTTAGATAGATGTGATCTTTTTGTAATCTCTGTAGTTTTTTGAGTTTACATAGAGGTTTTGTAGAAATTTCAGGGGAGTGCTTTGGTATATATGTTAGGTTATAAGATACCTGAGATATCCTATTTTTATACTATCCGTGATCTCTAAATTTGTATAGCATTATTTGTTCTTCTTATCTGTAGAGATAAACATGTTAAATCTCGCTTTAATTACTTTCCCGGTTACAAGTTCCTAACCGTTCTGTTATACACAATCATTGCTTCGTCTATATATATCATCAGGGGGCTAAAATAATGTATTTATTCTTTTTAAAGGAAAAGACATAAGAAATGAGAAGCACATGTTTGATTAGAGAGCAGCAAAAGTATGATTTAATGCTTTGGTAAAGCTTTGGCTAAGAATCATAAGATTTTGCAGTGAAAGATGATGAGAACCTTTTTCCTTGGTAATGGCATAAAGTACATGTCTTCCGTGTAGGTTTCAAATTTCATTCCAACCTAAAAAGGGCCAACAAAATGGGTCATCCAAGATTTTAGTTAATAATAATCAATGAGAGAAGGATGGCTATGTACATTTTGCATGGTCGTCATGACCATTGCATGACCTCTCTCACTTAGTCCATTCAAGAATAACTATACAATTTTGATGGAAGATAGGTTATCTTAGTGACGAATTTGAAAATTTAAAAATATGATAAAAAAACCTTAATATTTGTTTTAATGAAATAAATATACAATTTTTCTTATTTAATATATTAAATTAAATTTAAAAAATATATTTAAAAATAATAAACATACACTTAGTCCTATAATATATATTAGATTCTGTCTCAAGTAGACATTAAGGAGAGAAAATATATTTTATATTAAATATATCTTAAAAACTTATGTAATAATACTTTTATACTAATAAATTTTAATTATTTTATTTAAAACTATTCTAAAATAAAAAAATTATTATAATAATGTTAATTAGTATTAAATAAAAGAACAGTTTTAATAATTTTACAATTGAATTGATACTCATTTAACCACTGACATTAGTTCAGTCAAACACATAATGATAATAATGATAATAATAATAATAATAATAATAATAATAATAATAATAATAATAATAATAATAATAATAATAATAATAATAATAATATATTTTAATAATTCCATAAAGAGAAAATAACCTCAGTGACCAAAAATGCCTTATAATATACGATTTTAACCAATTTTTTTTGGATTCGCCAAAATGATCAACTAAATCGCAATGCGATCGATAATTCGCAACGCGATCTCCGGTATCGCAAATCAGTTTCCAGATTCGCAACGCGATTCTGATTATCGCATTGCGATTTCCCAAATTCGCGTTGCGATTTCCTAATTCGTAATGCGAATACGTAAATCGCAACGCGATTACGTAAATCGCAATGCGAATTAGGAAAATCGCAATGCGAATACGTAAATCGCAATGCGAATCTGACTATCGCAATGCGATTTACATAGCGCCATTCGTATTAACGCATATTTTATTTTTAAATTCCAAACACGAATTTCTTAATATATCGGAAACTGAACCGTCCACAGTATATCCCGTAATCGCAACTCATAACCTAAAACTTAAAATCACAACTCAGTCTCATCTCCATCTCTCACTCTCTACGGCGAAATCCGTCCCCATCTCCGAAGATTTCCGTCCCCATCGCCGGCGAAATCCCTCACAACCATTCACGGTCAGAAATCCCTCACAATCATTCAGAAATGGAAAATCAACCTTCGAGGGTTAGTTTTTTTAATTATTTTTATTTTGAAATTTTTGCATTATTTTAGGTTTTTCATATTGAAATTGATGATAAGTTTACTGGTAATTTCAATAATAGATTAACCATTTCACTTAGATTTCTTATTAAATTCATTCGATTACTGCTAAACTGTTTAGTCTTTAACCCTGTGAAGTTAGTATTTGTCTTTGTTTTGTCTTTTGGTTGAAGTAATGCAGAAGAAGAATAGTTTCTAAACTTAAAATCGCAACATGAAAATGAAAATCGCAACACAAAAATGACTATCGCAACGAGAGAAATGAAAATCGCAACGCGAAATGAAAATCGCAACGAGATAATCGCAACGCAAAACCAAAATCGCATTACGATTTTCATTTCGCGTTGCGATTTTCATTTCGCGTTGCGATAGTCATTTCTGCGTTGTGATTTTCATTCTCTCGTTGCGATTTTCATTTCAACCAAAAGACAAAACAGTGTTGCAAATTTTAGTTTCAAGAATAAACTACTATTTATGTTTATTGTTTTTGGTATATCTTCACAGTGTAGTTTTTGGTATATCTAACTTGGTATGTTTATTGTTTTTGTAGAAATTTTTTTCGCTTCATTAACATTAAGGAATCAAGTTAGCCTAGCCACTACAATTGCTTCGAAGCTTTCACCTGCACAAAGAAAATTGTTTGAGGAAACCTGCTTCGGGCCATGGCTGAGAGTACAGCATCTGGGTGGAGATGCTAATTTGACCCATTTGTGGCTTCAGACCATGACTAGTGATCTACCCGACAGTATACAACGTGGTGAGGAAGAGATATGGTTTCATTTCCACCGGCGTATACTTGTTTTGGGCGGAAGGAGTTCTGCTTAATCACTGGTCTACGATTCGGACACGATGATGTAGGCCGGTACACTCATCATATCACCCGCCCATCATGGTTATCCAGGGTTTTTCCTGATGAGTCAATAGAGAAGCCGAACTTACACGTCGACGACCTGAAGAAATTGTTTAATAAGAAAGATGGTTTTACTCGGATGAATGACGTCGATGTTGTCCGAGTATGCCTTCTACTACTTTTGTATGCAGGCTTTTTAGGCAGAGAGGCCAGACAACCTATTCCTCAGGAGCTAATATTATTGGTAGAGGACCTAAATGAATGGAATCTGTTTCCGTGGGGTTCGTATATATGGAAAACTACCTGGACTAAGTTGTCGTCTGCCTTTGATGACCGCAAAAGTTTACGTGGCGATGGGTCGAAATACACTTTGTCAGGCTTTGTTTGGGCCTTTAAAGTAAGAATTTCTATATAATGTTTTCAAAATTATAATTAATTATTTAACAATTACTAATGTTTGTTATTATATTGTTTGTAGATTTGGATATTCGAGGCTTTCCCCAGCATGCGGACATATGCATTAAAAACTTCAAATGATATTCCTAGGGCTATTTCCTGGAAGAGGAAACGTCTGTTAGATTAGGAAGACTTAATACCATATGCGACAATAAATAATGTAAGTTAACACAAATACTATCATATATAAACAAGTTATTAATAGTAGACGTTTAACTTTGTTTGAGTTTTTATATTTTTAGGAGGCCAACACTCCATTAATGAGACTGACACCCATGGAGGCTGAGCTTGCCACTGATTGGTGGCAAGCTAGTCAGTGTTTTCTTGATGGCACGAATGATGAGCAGCCTCCACTTCCTCCACTTTGAGAGCTATCACCTCACCCAGAGCCATCACCTGATCGACCCGACTATACACCTCTACAACGAGAGCCATCACCTATCCCGTCACATCATCGAGCCTCTTCTCCACCATCACCTCATGATAGGCGACCGACAAAGATGCCACGACTTCTATCTCCCTGTTCTCCACCTCCACCTCTACGGGATGAGTCAAGGGAGTTACGTGATGAGGTCAATGCCTTGCGTGAGGAGATCGGTACTCTACGCGATAACGATGGTGCATGGCGTGTGGAGGTGTCTACTTTACGTGGTGAGGTTGTCGCTCTGCGTGAGATGGTAGCATCGTTGCAGAATGAGGTTCATACTCTACGCAACGAGGTAAGTTTAAGATTTTCCATATTTAACTTGATGATAAATTTACTCGTAATTTCACTTAGATTAACCATTTCACTTAGATTGCTTAGTAAATTTATTCGGTTGCTGCCAATACTGCTAAACTATTTATTAACACTATGAAGTTAGTATTTGTCTTTTGTTTTGTCTTTTGGTTGAAGTAAATTTATTCGGTTGCTGCCAATTTTGCTAAATTGTGTATTCTTTAACACTGTGAAGTTAGTATTTGTCTTTGTTTTGTCTTTTGGTTGAAAGTAAATTTGTTCGGTTACTGTCAATTCTGCTAAACTATGTATTCTTTAACACTGTGAAGTTAGTATTTGTCTTTGTTTTGTCTTTTGGTTGAAAGTAAATTTATTCGTTTGCTGCCAATTCTGCTAAACTGTGTATTCTTTAATACTCTGAAGTTAGTATTTGTCTTTGTTTTGTCTTTTGGTTGAAGTAATGCAATCCATTCAAGTTTTAATTTGCAGAAGAAGAAATTGTTTATTCTTGAAACTATATTTTAGCAACATTGTTTTGTCTTTTGGTTGAAATGAAAATCGCAATGAGAGAATGAAAATCGCAACGCGAAACGAAAATCGCAACGCGAAACCAAAAATCGCAACGCGAAACCAAAAATCGCAACGTGAAACTATAATCGCGTTGCGATTTTAATTTCGCATTGCGATTCTCTCGTTGCGATTTTTTTTTCGCGTTGCGATTTTCATTCTCTCGTTGCGATTTTCATTTCACGTTGCGATAGTCATTTTTCACATTGCCATTTTAAGTTCCAGAAACTATTCTTCTTCTGCAAATTGAAACTTGAATGAATTGCATTACTTCAACCAATAGACAAAGAAAATACTAAGTGACAGTGTTGCAAGTTTGAAACATATTTGCCTTTGTTATCTGATGCATTTTGTGAACTATGATAGAATAATGACTTGGGTGAATTCAATGCAAGTTTGAAACATATTTGTCTTTGTTTTCACTGTTTAAATATCATGTCTGTTTATTTACTGATTTTTGTATTTAATTATTTAGCGGCCCGATAAGGTGGATGCTTTATGTCGGGTTTTTCTTGCACGACAGAGTTCACGCATCAGACGGCGTGCACGTGCTATTAAGTCTCCGTACACCCCAATAGTGCGAAGACACTACAAGAAGAAGCCCGACTCGCCTGTCATCCCTCAAGAGTCCACTCCTATCGTTGAAGAGGCCCCTATCATTCCTCGAGAGTCCCCTCCCACCGTTCAAGAGGCCACTGTCATCGTTGAAGAGGTCCCTCCCACCATTCAAGAGCCCGATTCACATGGCGTCATATGTAAGATTCTTGAGAAACCCTCTGACATGCCGGACATGATGGATGAGAGTTGGCTCTCGTATGAGTTACCGACCAGTACCATACCGGTATTTGAAGTGGAGAGGAGACAACTACCAAAACACAATTCTGGATAACACCCTTTGGGCTAAGACCGCAGTTGATTTTTATCTACATGAGCGGAGCCAGGGGTGTTTCACTGACATATGCAAGCTCAACGATGATATCTATTTGTTGCTTGATCGGTCTTGGTGGGGCGTATTATTAGGGGTCGAAGACAATGGCTATTTCGATGGAGGGGTAAGTCTTATATTTTTCTTATATTTCAATTTGATTTTTTTTTTAAATTTATGTAAGTTACTAATATATGTCTTTTTTTGTAAAACAGCATATCGATGCGTGGGTGTCACGTCTTCTAATAATTAGGAAACTTAAGGAAAATAAAAGAAATACACGATATATAATTATGCCGACGTCTTTTAACGTCGTTCACTTGAAGAATCAACGAGATGAATCATTTGCGTTGGGCAATGGACAAGCTAAACTTTATCCTGCATGGTGGGAGGTCGATAAGGTTAGTATTTATTTTAGATTGAGTTTAAAGGTATTCATAAATAAGTGCGCAAATGAATGAATTATTACTTATGATTGCAGGTGTTTATCCCTGTTTTGGAACGTAAACATTGGCTTCTCGTCGAGCTTCAGCTCCCATCCCTTAAGGCAATAGTATATGACAGCATGATAAATTACATATCATTTGCTGATTTAAGAGATTTTATTAAGGGATGGAGCTCTCATTTGGCTAAATTCTTGGATGCGATAAATTATTGGACTCGTTCTGGAAACAAGAAGCCAAAGAAGCTAAATATTATAGTTAGCAGAGACGAGACCGCACCACAACAAACGAAAGGACCCAGAGGGGATTGTGGTCCTCTCGTATGCTTGGCGTTGGAGCGTTTGATCACAGGAAGTATAAAGTATCTACCTCCCACCGATAGAGATAGAGCTACAGTAGGCTTGTGGTTTCGGCATTATATGGCTAGATCGATATATACGAGACGTTGCCTACCTGCATCCGCATTATAAAAATGTCCATAAACAATTGCTAAGTTTATAGCCTTTTGGTTTGAAAATGTTTGGCTAAGTACCTAGAATTCAATAATTTGTTGTTCGTAGGTTTTAGATGTGTAGAAAGTGTTGTTTGAGCAAATGTTTGGTTTCTGCAGGTTAATCTCAGAAGTGAGCTGCGTGAAAATAATGTATGGCTGCAAAAGTTGATTCAATAGTAGACGAGGAAATAAGAATTATTGCTTATTTTTTGATTGTTTAATTGATTTGTAAAAGATGATTTGTAAAAGTTGATTTGTTTAATTGATGTGAACATAATTCTTATTTGTGCTTGTTTAATTGATTGAAATGTAATGGTTGATTTTGTTGATTTCAATCTGCATTATGTTGAAGGCAAAAATGTCTATTGCAATGCGAAATGAAAATCGCAACGAGAGAATCGCAACGCGAAATGAAAATCGCAACGCGAAACTAAAATCACAACGATTCTCTCGTTGCGATTTTCATTTCGCATTGCGATTCCCTCGTTGCGATTTTCATTTCGCATTGCGATTCTCTCATTGCGATTTTCATTTCGCATTGCGATTCTCTCGTTGTGATTTTCATTTCGCATTGCGATAGTCATTTCCGCGTTGCGATAGACATTAAGATGATTGCAAACGTCATTTCCGTGTTGCGATAGTCAAATGAATGCCTAATAAGTAATAACAACTGAACAGATCATAGCAATTTTCAAACTCAAGTTACTAATACATGCCTAACTGAAAATGTTAAAAGTTCACACATAAAATCCACATAATACAACGTTTGCATTTAAAAATCACCTAAGTTAACAGTCCCAAAAGGTGAAGCCGGTTGTGATTGGGATTTTAAAGATGATTGCGATTTTGATTGCCTTTGCTTGACACCATATGAGCTTTGGATTTTGATGAGGATCCATTTTGGTAGAGGAAAAGATGATTGTGATGGCATTGGTGATCCACATGTCAACCTTGTATGACCACTTTCCTTGCACCGACTACATGTCGATCTCTTCTTCTCTTCACCCTTAGACGGTATACAATCGTGACTTTTTGGTCGGCCAGGTAGCCTTCTGTCCATGGCTGGTGGCAAAACTGTTTGTAAGTCATCTGGTATGTCCCACTCAGAAGGATGTGGAATAGGGTAGACAATCTCGCCATAAGTCTGTCGATATACTTCTGTAGTGTAGCAATCCATAGCGTATGCGCTTGAATCATCTTGGTTTAGATGAAGAGAAACTTTTATAACATGGCCACGGATAACCAGATGTTGCCATTTCATACAACTACACGTCTTTGCATTTAGATCGACAAGCCCATTTAAGTATTATCCAGTACTTCAAACAAAGTGTTTGAACATGGTTCAACTCTCCATGACGTTGACTTCACAACACGTTTCGTTATCTTTTTTCTGTCCATGGTGTAACACGATGTTCCAATGTTCCTGTAAATTTAAATAAATAATACTTAGTAAAATATATGATAAGTTACGAATTTAAAGAAATAATACCTGCATGGTTTCTTTTCTTGTAGTACCACTGTTGAATAGAGGCTCGAAAAAACTCCATTAACATAGTAATGGGTAATTTTCGGGAATGACGACTTAGAGCGTTGATTGATTCTGCACTATTAGACGTCATGAAACCATATCTTGCTCCAAGTTGATGTACTCTTGACCATCTTTCAAACCCGACATCTTCTAGTGTTTGAGCACACTGAGGTAAAACACGTCTTAAACAGTTTATATGCTTATTAAAATCCACTTCCCGATAAGCTTTTACAGCCTTCCAGTATATCCATTTGTGATTTTTTATACCAGCAGACCTTGATTTTAGATTTCTATACAAATGAACACCACAAAGTCCATGAAAAGCATCTGGGAAACACCTTCTAACAGCGTTGTCAATTGAGTTTGCCCTATCGGATATGATTGTCAGATTGCTAATAGGACCTATGCAATCCCTAAGATGCCCCATAAACCATGTCCATGAATCAGAGGTTTCAGATTTTCCAACCCCGTAAGCTATTGGCAGTATCCCATTGTTAGTATCCATGGCTACTGCTAATAAGTTTACTCCAAGGTATCGACCTTTTAAATGTGCTCCGTCAACTATAATAACTGGGCGCATGCAATTAATAAACGAACGAATCTACAAAATCATATACACAAGAAATATAATCATTTAAATGTGAAATGCATGTAACTAACAAAAATGAGTCAACAAAATTATATTGATTTACTAACCGCAACACCAATGGTGATAAACAGCAACTCAAAGCGTTCATCTCTATCTGTTTTGATATGAGTTACCGACCCAGGATTTTTCAGCTTTAAATTGTGACAATAAGCCGGCAGTTGGGCAAACGATGCTTCTGGCGACCCCCTCAACAATTCCAAGGCATAACATTTGGCTCTCCAAGCTTGAGAATATGAGCTACTAATCTTGAACCGAGCATTCATGTCAGTCATAATTTCATGTCCCCGATATACCCTACCATTCAAAAACATTAACTCAGCCAGAAAACCACCCAACACCTTTTTGTTTGCCTGTCTATGGTGAGGAAAAAATTGGGTTCTTGAACATGTATGTTTATCAATAAAAGTCCTAACTTGAAACATTTCGCAATCTTTTATCCTCTTTGCAATCATACGCCATATACAGTTTTTGACAATCATACACCTTGTTTCGAAACGATCTTTGCTTGATTTGTTAACTTTTAGTTGATAGCCATCTTCGACACATTTCGTATACAAAGCTTTCTTGATACGAATAATTTTTGTGTGACAATCAACTGCTATCTTTACCAACTCTTCTTCCGGTATCTGAAGTAATTCTGGCATATTCCAGTTATACTCCCGTGACATTTTCTTCGGGGACTTTTCTTTGGGGATTTCTTCTTCTTCTTTTTCTTCTTCAGTGTTATATGAATTACAGAATGGATGTTCAACATGTTCATTTACAGTCGTAACTTCCTCCATTATCATCAACAACATCTTCCTCGGCAACAGCTGTTTCATCATCAAAATTCAGGTATTGACCAATATCAAAATCATTACACGCAGGGTCTGTTTCTTCTTCTGAAAAATCATCAAAATCCGAGTATTGACCAAGATCAAAGTCTGGGTATTGACCAAGATCAAATTTCGAATACTGACTAGTACTCACAAATTTTTTTGTTGGCTCATCATCGTCTAACTGGTCAATACGAAAACCAAAATTTGGTGCTGAAAGTTGATTGGGATTGGGATTTGGATTAGGGAAAGGTTGTGGGTTTTGAGATTGTGTTTGGTATTGGAAATATGGTGAAACAATATTTGCTTGGTGATGAAATTGTGGTGGAACCATTAAATTTTGAGCACCATAAAATGGGGTTAAAAAACTTAGTTGATTACTACCCGCTACTGACCCAACTTCACTACTTCTAGGTTCAACAACATACAATGTAACATCATCACTTGAAACACTAATGTAAGTAATGAATCGTTCAACATCTTCATTGTCGGTTAACAAATAAACTTTACCATTTCTCTAATAAGATAGCCTAAATCCACTTAGGGGCTCTAAATTCAATTTATTTGCAACACGTAACATTAGAGTTTCATAAGTTAACTTTTTTTAATGACAGTTTTAGTTGAAGATTCATGGGTAAAGGCATATATTGTAAAACACCATGAACATTCTCCCATGACCCTACAAAACACAAATCTATCCAAACATGATCAACATTAGATGATTTCATTATTGTAAATTAATTTACTAAACAAACGAGCTGCGAAACTAAAACATGTTGCCGGATGGGGAAGGATGTCGTTGGATATAGGAACGGATGTCACCGGAGAGAGTGATAGATGGAGATGGAATAAGTTGCGATTTAGGGATTTAGGTTATGAGTTGCTGCTGCTGCGTATTTATATACCCAAAACATTTGTGTTGCGAAATTAAAACCTGTTGCGAATTCAGAAATCGAGTTGCAAATTTGAAATTCAGTATTGCGATAGACAGAATCTCGTTGCGATTTACTAAATCGCAATGCGATTACGTAAATCGCAATGCGATTACGTAAATCACAATACGATTACGTAAATCGCAATGCGAATTAGGAAAATCGCAATGCGATTACGTAAATCGCAATGCGAATTAGGAAAATCGCAATGCGATTACGTAAATCGCAATGCGATTACGTAAATCGCAATGCGATTACGTATTCACATTGCGATTTACGTAATCGCATTGCGATTTTCCTAATTCGCATTGCGATTTACGTAATCCCATTGTGATTTACGTATTCGCATTGCGAATTAGGAAAATCGCAACGCGAATTTGGGAAATCGCAATGCGATAGTCAGAATCGCGTTGCGAATCTGGAAACTGATTTGTGATACCGGAGATCGCGTTGCGAATTATCGATCGCATTGCGATTTAGTTGGTCATTTTGGCGAATCCAAAAAAAGTTGGTTAAAATCGTATATTATAAGGCATTTTTGGTCACTGAGGTTATTTTCTCTTCCATAAATCAATTAATATCCAGTTAACTGGTAACACTTAGTCGATCAAACACCTAATAATAAAATAGCTACATACATGTTCGTTTTTGAGATTTTGGCAGCCCTGGATGAACTAAAATATTAGGCCCCTAATCAGAGGTTTATTTGTATTTGTCTTTGACCGTGTTGTGTTTATCGTTATTGTGAACACTGTAACACCTACGACTCGTATACTTATACCAATACATGTTATAGATGTCACATGAGTACTTAAAACATTTTTCCACAATAGAAGTGATTAAAATTAATTTTTCCAAAGTATAGTATTATTATAAAATATTAAATCACATAAAACTGTCGCATAATATTTAAAACATATATTAGTATAAAATGCATCCCTTTATAATACTAATACTGATTCATACTATCCATAGTGAAATAGGGTAAAACAGTTTAATTTAGCTATTACAAACCAGTTCCAAAATAGTTCAACAGAGCAACTAGATCATTGATAAGTAGATGTCACTAAGTCAAAATCACATCAAAGGATGTCTTATTGATATTGTAATATACTCCTTGATGCTTTGTGTTGTTCAGTACTCCTTACTCCTACTTCTGTTTCTTACCTACGCGTGAAAATCATCACACGCTAAGTATATACTTAGTGAGGCAATTAAAATAATAAACAATGTAATACAACTCATGCATGAAAATTAAATGTCATTTTCCAAGGCCATAAGATCACCTTACCTACATGATCAATATGTTGCCATAATCACATGATAATAATATAAATATAATCATTTTTACCAATAGTTATAGCCCAAACGTAAACCTATGAATACTCTTGGTATTCGAGTAATATATGCACCAAAGTACTAATCTGTAACCCCCCAGACCGATGCGGGTAGCCCGATCCGATCCGGGAAGTCGCATTAGGGCCACCGGAGCGACCCACTGTAAAAATAGCAGAAAATTTAAAACTTTTTATCAGAACATGCAAACTTATAAAATCATTTGTCGCTATTTAAAAATAAAAACAGATTTTCAGACTCATATATAAATCAAAATACAATTATATGCCCCCTCATCACATGTACCATACTCTGCAACAACGCCGAAAGAACTCCCTTACTGAAGTCGATAGATGCACTGGTACAATTCTTTTAACCTGAAAAGGTGAGTAATAGAGTGAGCTTCGAAAACCTCAGTAATACAGAACTACCAGATGATGCTGAAGAACGTACAGATACAAATAAACATATTTTTCCTTATCGATTCAGACATTTACAGATTTTTATACTGAGCTGAGATTCTACGGATATTTCAGGTAGTAACAAATAGTATTCATTCCAGATGGAAATATTTCGGATGTCTAGGTTCAGGAGATCAGAATAGGTTTTCTAGTGTGTTCCCAAAAACCATGTAACTTTTCAGATCTTTTTAAAACATATATATATATATACCCCCATCCCATCACAACATAATGTGTAGGTTCCCCAGAACCATACACCCAACACAACATATAAGGCCCTGAGCACAAAGCCGAGGTACCTGCGGAAATTCTTCCTTCAACAATACCCCCCAATTAAAACATTTTTCCGTCATTAAATGAAGATATCAGAAATCAAAACAGAATTCAGAACAGAATCCAGATCAGAAATCAGAACAGAATTCAGGTCATTTATCAGAACAGAATTCAAGTCAGAAATCAGATAAAATATTTATATGATTAGGGAACACACCAGAGTTTACAGATATTATTCAGAGATGCTAAATAATCTTAGCAGGGAGAGAAACACGGATTTTCAGTATACCGATAAAATACCGAACGTTAGAAATACTATTGGAAAAGTTCAATAACTGACAGAATCCTCAGTTATTCAGAATGTGAATTATCAGGATCATATCTTAATTGGACAGTTTTCAGAAGTTGTATGTAATCAGAAGGGTATTCAGAATCATTTATATCCATGTCAATTGATCGGATAATTGAACAACTTGAGAACGAAGATTCAGAACCTTAACAATCTATGTCGACTGGTCAATTCATTTTCCTTCTAGGGTATTTACTCTTTAATACCACAAATTCTTGTCCGTAGACCATTTTCGGAATTATCGTTGAATAAATCTTCCAATGACTTTATTTCATTTCCACACTTCCACAATATCATGAAATGTTGACGTACTTGATTAATTTGTTCATAACCCATTGTAATTGTACACTACGTAAACTCATCAGAGTTTCCAGACTTATCCAAATCACTTACTAAATCCTCAGTCATTGAGGTTACCTATTTCATTTAGCAGTCATCTCCATTCCAGTTACTTCAGAATTTTCCAGAGTAATTCAAACGTTCCTGAATTTCAGATACTGTTGTACTTCCATCCCATTCAATTTGGTCTTCGTGGTTGATTGTTGAACAAACGTCCAATTCTTAGTACTGAATACGATCTAGATCTGAGCTGAACTGAATACTTCCAAGATTCGTCATCGAGCCAAACTTGAGAAGACGAACATATGTTCCAGTAATATCTATGCCATTCAGGTATTGACATAGGTTTAGGTTTGATCTACTCACTTAAATTATTTTCCATTACCTTTAAAGGTAGTCCAATACCTATGCTTACTTGGATTCCTTAATTATCCAAGACATTTACTTAATTTAGGCCATAAGGGTATTTTGGTAATTTTGATGTTTAGTTTTGTTCCATTCATTCAGAACTCGAGGATATTCAATCATTCCTGAGCTTGGTGATATTCTTGGGTCATTTCCATTACAGGGGTATTTTGGTCATTTTACAGATCTACGGTATTTCAATCTTTTCCTTCCATCCGATCTTATTATTTAATTCAATCTTATCATTTACTTCAGTCCTTTCGAACAATTCTGACAGCAGAATCCCCCGATAAATTACTCTTCAGTATTTACTCATTATTCGAATATTTTCAGGTCAAGTGTCTTCTCAGACTTTACAAACGGAATATCATAAATTTTCCTGCACTAAGTCGGGATCTTAACAATTAAATCCGTACTTAATCGAGTTAAGTACGAATCCTCTAAGTATTTTCTCATTCAGAGTCATCTCAGACTATTCTACCTCTTAAGGCATTTCCGTAATTTCTTAACCAGATAAGTTCGATATTAGCTCTTAACGAAAATAATATAATTTAGAGATCCTATGATTAATTGCTTTCTTGAACAATCTCTGATCTTGAAATAATTCCCTTAACACACTTCTAGTATCTTGCATAAACCTTCTTGGGGTTTAAAACCGGTTCTCCATAATTTCCAAGTAAAACTAACATTTCTTATGCACATCAATAGTTTTAGCAGATCAATAATTCTTTTCAGATTTATTAATCCACTTCCAGAGACAATTCTTATCATTTTCCAGCATAAGGGTAATTTTGTAATTTTCCCTAATCGAAATATTCTCTTAATTTATCATCTAAGTACCTTTAATGATATAAATTATAATCTACAATCCATGGTTAATTCTTTTATTACTTAATTCCGGAACTTGTAATTTAATTCAAACCGTCCTCCAATTTCTTATAATAGTCATCTAAGCCATATTCAGTTATCTACTTTCTACCGTATTCGTACCTAGTGTAGATCTTCATTAATTACACATATGAGACCAAACATTTCCATTCATGCATTTATCAATACCAACATGTTCCATAAAGCATAAAGAGGTAGTAAAGTATTACCTCGATTTCTGTGCAATATCGATCGACCATAAAAATTCCATTCGAATGCCTTTGATCTTCAATTCAACTTCCAATAATTCCTCAGATACATATCAACATAAATTATATCAGAAACGGAGCTTAATAACGATAAACGGATCAAATCGGGTGATAAATCAGTGAAAGACGGCTTACCGGGTTCAAATTTGGCGAAACGGACTTCGGATTCGGATTCAGGACGTCGAAAGCATAAAATATGACTTTTCGAAAATTCAGAATTTTCGGTCAAAATCAAAGTCAACGGGTTTGACCGGGAATTTCGAGACCTTCGGGTTCGAATTTCGAAAAACGGACAGCGGAATCGGATTTGGAACGTCGAAAAATGTCAGGATATGTATACTCGTCGAAGTCAAAGGTCGTTTAATGCCCGATCAAAGTCGGTCAAAGTTTTGGTCAACAGTGGTCAACTCGGTCAACGGTCAACGGGTCGGGTCGGGTCAACGGGTCGGTGTAAACGGGTCGGTCGGGTTAATGGGTCGGGTCGGGTTGTGACGGTCAAACGGTCAAAACAGTTTCAAAACCGGTCAAACCGGTCACTTTTCCCTTCCCCACGCGCAGTGGCGGCGCGTGGGGGCGCGTGAACAGTGATAAAATCCCGGAAAAATTTCTAAAAATTATTTTGAGCGATTTCGAGATACTTACAAAGCTTGGTTCACAATTTTGAACGGCGGAGAGCTCGATTTCAACAAATCGGGAAGTTTGACCGGTTCACCTCCCAACGCGTCGCCGCCGCCGGAGAAAAAGGAGAACACCGGTGGACTCGGAACGGCACAAGGAACACGATGGTGCGGGAGGTGTCGTAAACGGATGACCCGATCGTTGTGAATCGATGAAAAACCAACTAAAACCGAGTTATTACCGACGATACTTCCGACTGAAATTAACGACGAACGGAGATGATTCACGACGAAAGGTTTGAGGGGTTTTGTTCCTCGGTTGACAACGAACACGATGGTGGTTTCGGCTCGTCGATCGGAGGTCGGACGGCGAGTAGATCGGAGTTCGAAGTAGGGAGAACGGGAGAGGAAAACTGGAAAATTTTCCGCTGAACCTGCGCACGGGGGAACTTATAATTCAACATATATAAAAATTGGTTAAATCATGACTTTAGCCACTGAACTTCATGCATTTCTTAAAACGGTCTGTCATCTTTGAAATCTGACAATTTAATCCCCAAATTTCTTCCAAATACCAATTAAATCCACCACTTTATAATTTCTTAATTTTAGCCCCTAAATTGGGGTGTTACAGAATCACATAAGGTCGTGGCCACCATATGCACTTAGTGTCCTTACACACTATAGTGCTGCACTAAATGTCTTTACACACTAATGCTAATATAAACATGCAACTGTTGTACTTTATGGCATGCCAATTATACCATGTCCTTCAACGACTTACTTGGGCATATAATATAATTTATTTCATCCATGGCATTGTTTAACCATATATTACGTTAGTGCAGTTCATACCCGAAATAACATTCATTGTAGAATATATATTTATCAATGATCAATGCATTATGATTTCACACTTTGACATATCAAGGTCATGTCGATATTATGAATAATGACATAATAACATGATGATATAACAAGGTAGACTCATCGCAAGTCTTCCTGATGATGTAAACATCTATGTACCATGTCATGCATGTATTGCACTCACCTTGACACTTTATAAATTTCAAAAGATTTGCTTCACTATGCTTCGAACTTAATCCCTTTTATACTTAATTTGCTTCGATCACAAAATCAATCACGATCTGTATAAAATCACAAATTGATATTGATACATATGTTAGTATTGTACTAACATAAATACATTTCCAAAACAAATCCATAATTATACTTGAAACTTATGCTCTACCAAGTACTTTAACACTTGTTAATTCTTTTAATATTTGCACCAACTTTTCCAAATTATACAAAATAGTCCTTCACCATTTTATCACTTAAATTTTAAATACCAAAATTCCAGCATTGGAATAATTGCCACCCAAGTACATTTACAAAGGCATAATTACATATGAACACCCCAAATTATTCGAATATTGCATATAATTCACTAAACTTTACAAACTTCCAGAACGATCCAATTTCATATCCCAACACTCATTAAAGATCCCAAACAAAAATTTTCAGCATAGTACATCAACTATTAAAAACATTAAATAACACTTCACAACTCTTCCAAAATTTTTGATTCAGTCCCCCAACTTTTCAAAAATTATAGAATGTTCCCCAAATTTTTCTAAGGCTTGTAGAATACTTCCTACATATTTTTCAACCCTTACATAATTTTCCCATAATTTTTCTCATCCAAACAAGCCATGGTCGAATGTTCTAAAGCTCTAAAACTAGGGGTTTCATGATTTTGCTCAATTTTGATTCGATTCAAGTATGAAATCCACTTCCATACAACCTTACAAAATCTCTACAATCAAAACCATAATCAAATTTCATCAAAACACAAAGTTCTACAACTCCATCATTTGACCGAAAATGATAGAAGCATTTCTAGGAAGATTGAACATGTTTTAATCATCAAACAAGCTTGAAAATGAATCTACAACCTCAAAAATATCAAGATTCATCATTAATTTCATGAACCATAATGAGAACAAAAACCCTAGAATTTGATATCTTTAAAATCAACCAAGATTAGCAAGCATAAATGGTACCAAAAGATAGCGTTTCTCACATAGAACAATTTTTTATTTCACGACATAACCCGAAATCCAAAAGAAATGCTCAAAATGGAAAACAATTTTTTCTCACCTTTGGAGGGGTTCACGACAATGGAGAAGAAGATGAACACAATAACATGAAATTTTAGATTAATTTCATGTTAATTTACCTTTAATTTAAGCTTAAATGAATATTAAATTCATTTAATGGGTAAAAGACCAATTTACCCTTAATGAAACTTCATATTTACTATCCAACCAAGATACCTCAACCTTATCATCTTCCCAAAGTCAAAGATGAACAAACAAATTCACACTTTATCGATTTTCCCTTGAATTTTCTCAAAAATTACAATCTTGCCACTTTAATCCAACGGTCCATATTTAACATAGAATTATATCCTCAAATCCAATTGTTTATATCATTTTCCAACATTTTAAAATGTGGAAATAATATTTTTAGGTCTAATTTATCATCTTTCAATTTTTCCTAAAACTTCTATTCGATCCGATTTACTAAATTTTTTCTCAAATTTTATCACTTTATAACTTTTAATACAAATTCCGTACGAAAATTATGATTCCCAACAGAAACGTCATTCTTGAGGTAAACTATTTATTTACGGGGTCGGATTATAACTTTTTAAAATTACCATTTTAGTCCATGAACTTTTCTAAAGTTTATACTTTGGCCACTTAACTTTCAAAATTTTCATTTTAGTCACTATCCAAAATTTGAGGTATTACAAACATAACATATGATATTGTGGTCATTTCAAGTATCGTGGTTGTGGATTTTTAATAACGTATACTATTGTCAACATAATGATTGTTGATATCGCAGTTTTAGATGATGACATTACCATTGCATAATAGTCATTGTTGTGATTACATGCCGTTATTTAAATAATTGTTCATAATAATAAGTGTTGAAAAAAATAAATTTTAAGGGTAGCTTCATAATAACAAATGTTAAAAAAAAGAAAATTTTAAGAGTATGCTCATAATAAAAAATATTTAAAAATTGAACCTCCAATAAAAACTAATGAAAAAATTGGATTCATAACAACAAATAAATATTAGAAAATTTTTGAATTTCAAAGTATGCCCCTAATAACAAATATTGAAAAAATCGGACTCCTGGTAATAGGTATTGAAAAAATTAGGGGCATACTTGCAAATGGAAGTGCAGAGAATACTTCATGAGCAACTGGAGGCAGGTATAGGCAAGTATTAAAATGCGACCACAAGGCAAGTATAGGCAGTCCATATTTGCAAATGGAAGTGCAGAGAATACTTCATGAGCAACTGGAGGTTCAAAGGCATCTTCAACTGAGGATTGAGGCTCAAGGCAAGTATAGGCAGTCCATATTGGAAAAAGCTTGCCAAACCCTAGCTGGTGAAACCATGGTTGCACCCAGAGACTATAAGGGTACTACTGTGGGAGAGATGAAAGATTTCCATTTTCCACCATTTCAAGACCTGAATATATACTGAGGCCATCAGCTTGATCTTCAACACAACATGGATGGCCATTTTATGCCGAATAGTGACGACAGTTGCCTCGGTAAAAAGAGGCATAGCCCTTGCAGCGGTAGCGGGAAGAGTCCTTTGATTTGGTCCGACGAGCTCCTCCGACTGCAAGACTTGGGAACAGCTCCGTCATCATGTCTAGGACCTCAAGATGACCCTTTCAAAGCTGAAATCATTCAAATTGGACCGCCTTCTATTGATACTAGTGCTGATATTTAAGAATCGAAGCCGGTGCTTTCCGACGATGGCACAGGAGGTGAAAAGAAATTCGATGGATCGTCGAAGCTGGAAGGGCCATCGCCGAGAAGAGCACCGTTTTAGACCGAGAGGATGAACCATAGTGTGGCACAAGGGAGGAGTTCAACATTTGGATAATCATTTGTAAAAAAGAAAGATTTATTAGACCTTAAGTGACAATTAATTATGCTCCGTTGAGTTTGATATTTCACTAGGGTTATGGTAAATTGTGGTCAGGATAGGATTTCTTCTCATTTATTAGTGGTCGATCTAAAAATTTAAGAATTAGATCTAAAATTTTAATTTTTCTTTTCTTAAAATTAATGAGTATACAAAATTGTTTCTTTTTTCCTCAACATATTAAGTTAAATTTAATCATTTTTTCAAAATAATGGGATGTACTTGACCCCTAACAGGGCTTAGTGCATCCACTTGTGCATGACTTTTTTTCTTTTAAATCAATCGAATGACAGAAAAATAAATATAAAAAATACGTAAAGAATAATCATACAAGGTAAAGAATTAATGATAAAATTTATATGTGACACCTTTTAGTAATTATGTTGCATGTGTGTAACTTGTTGTGACGGCCATATTTTGGTCAATGTTCCAATGAAGTAACAAACTTTTAAAACCTTTACTTTTAGGTTAGTTATTTACGAAGGTAAAATATACTATTAATTAGGCTTTAGGGTATTTATATTTTGATCATTAAAATAAAAAAAAATTAATGGAGACATTAAATAACAATGCTTTAATTTCGATCATTATCATTAGCTGTGGTAAATGAAAAAAAACATTAGACCATTTTATTGGGATCTTAGATTTGAACCATTCTTTAGCAAAATATTTGTTTATTTATTGATAATAAGTTGATTATACTAATCAAACGACCAAAGTTGTAAAAGAATTGTTGTTATTTCTCAAGGTCTCAAGTTCGAGCATCAGAAATGTTAGAAGTTTAAGCGATCAATGTTAATTGATTGAGAGTTATCTTTGAACATATACTATTTTATATTTATCATATATTAATCAACATTTTGCAGGCTCTCGAGATTTGAATCCTCTTTTTGGAAATATTTTATATTTGTCTCGATTTTATTATCCAATAAGGAAGTTGACTAACATTTTTATGATAAATTATATTAATGGTCACTGAATTTTTATTAGAGTCACTAAAATTAAGAAATGTTTAAAATTTGGCCATTGCCATTAATGTCACATTTGTATCGCTAACGATTGTGATCGAAATGAAATATTTCTTAAATTTAATGACTCCGATCAAAATTCAAAGATCATTTTAATGATCAAAATGCAAACATCTTAAACATTTAATGAATATCACTAGAGTTTATCCTATTTTATGTCATTGCAGACAAGATCATCGGGAAGTACGAAACTCTCCACTGATTTTAGAAAGAAGGAAAGGGGAGAAAAACACAGAAGCCATGATGGCATTAAAGCAAAAGATGAAGGGTGCACCAAAAGCAGGTAAAATCAGTTAAGCACAGAAACTCTTTCCCTTAATTTGTTGGAGCATGAGTTAGTCGACAAAAGAATGTCTCCCTTTTTATCTCTTTTTCTTTTTCTGCAATCTTCATTCTCAAATTTTGAAGACAAAAGTTAATGGTACGTTCCATAACGGTAGATAGGATGTCAAATTTAGTTATATACCACATCTTTTGTTTTATTATAACTCCAAGTAATTTTATCATTCTTCTTCTTTTTTTAATTTTATTGAACGGTGCTAGATTTATCAGTTATTAGAAAAATAAGTTCTATTATATTGAAATAATTCTAATAATACATATCATACAACCTTGCTAAATGCTACTAACCCTAACTGCATAGCTAACAACTCCTAAATTCCTAACAGCTACATGTCACGTATCATCTTTCAACATTCCCCCCGACTTCTTCCTCCTCATGCTTCAACTAGGCAAAACACAAAATTTCTCCCTAAAACTTCAAACGCAGTTTTGTTAGAGGCTTGGTAAGTCCATCGGCAACCTCATGATGTGCTGAAATATAGTTGACTTGTAATTGTTTTCCTGCCACCTTCTCTCGAATGAAGTGAATGTCCATATCCACGTGTTTGGACTGAGCATGATAGACAAGGTTTACGCTAATAGAAATGACGTTGGTATTATCACATCAGATAATCGGCTCTACACGCTATTTCACACCAAGTCAGTCAGCAGTGCACTAACCCATGTCACTTCTGCTACTGTGTTGGCTATGCTACGATACTCGGCCTCCACTGTTGATCTGGACACAATCCTTTGCTTGTGAGACATCAAAATCAAAGACGCTGTCCTACAAAAACTGTATAATAAACTGAAATATATCTCCGATCATTTGGATTGCCACCCCTATCTGCATCAGCAAAGGCTACAACTTCCAGACTCTTATTAGCTGAAGAAAAGGCTAACCCATAGTTTAAAGTGATAGATAAGTATCTGAGTATTCTCTTTACTACTACTAGATGAACCTCACTAAGAGCCTGTATGTTATGAGCTTCTTCGTTCATGCTAAAAGTCACATCAGGCTGAGTGTGGCAAATATACAATAGAGCACCTACAATGCTTTGATATTCCTGAGCATCGGATAACAAGTCTCCCGCATCTTGATCTCGTTTTAACACACTCACCATCAGTGTATTAGTCGATGAGGCAGTCAACATATTTGTTTTTTTTCCAACAACTCAAGGACGTATTTCTTTTGAGTAAGAACTAGTTTATCCTTAGACATCTGAACCTCAATTCCAAAAAAGAAACTCAAGTCCCCTAGATCCTTGAGCGAGAAGTCGATGCTCAATAATCAAACCCCAACCTCCACTTCTTCACTAGACTCACCTGTAACTGCTATGTCATCTACATAGACCAATATATAGGTACGATAAACATTAAAGGTTTTAATAAATAGAGATACATCATCCCTTGATTTTTAAATTTTTAAATTTTGTCGTCATCTACACAGACGCGCATATGAAGACTGCATATGAAGACTGTTTCAACTATGTATTTATATATACATGCATTGCATTTTATCTTTATTTTTAATTTTCTGACTGCCGGAGGTCTTCCACGGAAGCTGCTCTCAACCTGGCGTTGGGGGTAGCCTACTACCCTACCTCCCCTTACCCCATTGTATATGAGAATAGGGTTTTGTTGTTGTTTGTATCATCTATTGATTCTGTAAACCCCATACGAACCAGACTTGCCTTGAGCTTGTCATGCCAATTCCTTGGCACCTATCAAAAACCATACAACACCTTGTTGAGCTTACTGATAAATCTCCAAAAGAGTTATCTTTTTAATATCTTTTTACCTAGGTTAGGCTTGAACTTTAGCATTATTAGGATTATTTTATATATTTTTCATAGAGTGAACTTTAGCAAAAGAGTTATCTTTTTACTATCTTGTTGAGCTTGAACTTTAGAGAGGGAACAAACTTTTTTAAGTTTGAATGATTTATTTTATGTTGATCTTTGGATTCGATCATAGAGTGTTTGATGAAATGCTTAACTTATGATTTTTGCTTTAACAATATTTTTATGTGATGAGTTTTATTGGATATTTTTAGAGATGGAAATATCTTTATGTATGTCAATATTGGTTATTTTTAGATATGTAAATCATTGAAGTTGCATGCTACTTTAGTTTCACCATCGGTGTTTATAAAAGTAAACTTAGTTATATGGAGATGTATGATGGAGATTGTCCTTGCTATATTAACTGTTTAATTGATTGTTTTGATGAGAACTAAATATATTTGGTTAAGTGTTTGATTCTTGAAAGAGAATTTATGTGTTAATCATTACAAGACTCGTAACTGTATTGCCACATCATGACCATTCTGTCAGCTGCCAAATATCAACAACATTCTTAGGTCAATTGTCTGTTTATTCTTCTATTTGCTACTGCATTACCTGTCATTTCTATAATATTTTTAATACCTTTGCTACATCTTTGTTATTACCTAATCAAAGCATTTACCTTTTAATATTCAAAGTTAACAATTTGAAGTTGTAATTCCTTGCTCTCTCTGGGTTTGACATCCGAAACTCTCGTAGTTTCCACTTTATTACATGATATGTGACACGTGCACTTGCGTAATTGCTATAGAATCTTACGTAGCATCACTTATACACCGATAGAGAACCATCAGCTGCATATTTTTCAAACCCTGATGGTTATTGCATGAAGACATCTTCAGACAAGTCTCTATTCAAGAACGCGTTGTTCACGTTATCTTGGAGAAGAGGCCAATTCTTTGCAACCGTGAAAGCAAGGATAACGTTAAGCATGTCAAACTTCACAACAGGATTGTATGTATCCTTGAAATCATACCCGGGAACCTGAGAGTAACCCTTCGCAACCAAGCGAGCTTTGTGTCATTGAATTGAACCATCTGGATTCTTCTTAACTTTAAAAAGCCATTTGAAACCAACAATGGCTCGCCCCTCAGGAAACTTAACAAGGGACAACATACCATTCATCTACAAAGCATCTAACTCAGCTTGCATTGTTGTTTTCCAACTATGTGATTGCAATGCCTCACGAATGTTAGTGGGAACATCATTATAAAAAAACACTTGCATATACTTTTGGCTTAAAGATGCAACATTTACTTCTCATCATCATTGAATGTCGATTTAACTTTGTGTTATCACATATAAGACAATCACTGACCTCAGTACTTTGTACCCCGTTAGCAACACTGGCTCCTTTGAAACTTCCATGATCTAAAGCTGGAGCATGTGATGTAGAAGACACATCATAAGCATTAGAAACCGATTCACTAGATACTTCTCCAGAAACAACAATACCACCCACTTCAAAACCATGTGATGTACTTGCAACTGCAGTGTTACTTGGTTCAACATGCCTGCTTGACCCAACAAACTCGAGCCAGGTGATGTAGAAGTTCCACATTGTTACAATTTTCTAATATCATCAACCACATTTAATGATCTATACTATTAATCAACTGTGTCAACAGAAAACCGTGTTTCCATTCCATTTGCAAAAGGAAAATAAACTTCATCAAATATTACATAACGCGAAATATACATACGACCATTCGCATCTAGGAACTGAAATCATTTATGCTATAAGCTGTAACCAAGGAAGGTGCATGGTTGTGATATGAAATCCAACTTTTGATTCAAAAATGGTCTCAGATGCGGGAAACATCTGCACCTAAAAACTTTTAACATCCCATACTGGTTTCTTATCAAAGAGCTTCTCAAATAGTGACACCCCTTATAGAACTCTGGTTGGTAGCCTGTTAATAAGATGAATTGCAGTAACTACTGCATAAGACTTAAACCTTGCTGGCATAGATACTTGAGTAAGAAGAATCAATGCTAACTCAACAACATGCCAATGCTTGCACTCTACAACACCATTTTTTCTCAAAAGTATGAGGGCAGGTGATACGATGAATTATGCCATCTTTGGTTAAGCACTTTGATAGACTCATATATTTCCCCCCTCAGTTGCTTTGGACTGCTTCAATTGGTAATCCAAACTAGGTCGTGACTATTTTCCTAAACAAATCAAATGCAACGATCGTCTGTGTCTTATCCTTCAACAAGTATAACCACATGTGCCTTGTGCATGCATCAACAAAAGTAACATAGTATTTAAATCCATTCGAAACAATAGGAGAATGTCCCCTTAAATTTGTAAAAACGAGCTAAAATGGAGTATCATATACAATATAGGATTCTTGAAATGGTAATTTATGGCTCTTCCATATATGACAAGCAATGCAAGTTTTATTCATACTATTTGCAATCTTTACATTCATATCTGTACACACTTTCACTAGCCTATGATTTGATGGATGCCTTAATCTCCTATGCCAAAGTTCATAAGTGTTACGAGAAGCATCCACTAAGTTAGCTTCAGCTTTATCAGAACCAACCACAGCTTGATCTGCAATAAAGGAATAAAGACCACCATATTTTCTCCCTCGAATAAACACAGCACCCGACACTTTATCACAAACACAAACATTCATGAGCATGGAATTCAAAGAGAGCATTGTTATCCCAAACAAGCTTTGACATGGAGAGAAGATTCTTGGTACATGTAAAAAATTATTTAATCATAAGGCATGAAAGGAATAACATAAAATAGTATTACCAATGAATTTAATATTTAATACAACTCAATCTCCCACAATCAGTTTACCTTTGTTATTATAGTCAACCCTATGTCCAAGATTAATCTCATTGGGTGTAACATGGTGTGTGGCACTAGAATCCACCAGCCAACACTCAAGAGTTGATGTGGACACAAACCTCTGAGGTTGAGAGTTCACATGAGACCAACTACTTCGAGATTGACAACACTCACACTCAGCACTTCTGTTCTCACATTTAGAGTGATACACACTCTCATACACTTCTTTAGAATTCGAGTTGCTACTAAATGTAACTCCCAGAAATTCTTTATTAAATCGGTGCCAACACCAATCCATAAGGTACCCGATCTTTCCACAAAGTTGACACTGTACTTGAATGCACCCTTGACCTCTACCACCCGATCTCCCACCAGCACAAGATGACGACTGAGAAGTCTTATGAACATGCTGATAATCCACATTAGTCGACCTATCTGAAACTCTCATTTGAGTAATGTTCGTACTCATCAGTAGAGTATCAAGATGACCTTCAAAACCCGCCAATTAAGTCTCTGCATCTAAAGCATTGTGTATACTGTTTCAAGAGTCAACACTTCTCTTGTGGTAGTTATAACTGCAACAAACGACTGATACTCACGAGGCATCCCTTTTAGTATACTTGTCACCTGCTCAGCCTGTGGAATCACACTGTCACATGAAGCCAACGTATCACAGGCTTCTTTTACATGAGTAAGATAAACTCTCATAGAATTATCACCCTTCTTGAGCGATTGAAGTTTGTAGTGTGCACTTATAATGACAATTGTTGATCGGTTGGCAAAGAACTACAGAATAATGCTCCAGATGGCCGACGTTGATTCGATACCCACAAATTGAGGCAAAAGTTGTGAGTTGATCGTTAAGAGTAACCAAGATGCAAACGTACTATCCTGCACCACAAATTCCTCATACAGATCGTTGCAAACTATTTCACCATGCTCATCCACCACCATCTCAGGCAAAGACTTCATCAAACCAGTCAGCAAACGCTCTAGTCGATGACTTCGAACCGTAAATAGGACTTGTTACTTCCATAAAAGGTAGTTTGACTCATCAAGAATCACATTCACTTTCTTGTTGTGAATGACTTGACATTTCTTAAAGAAAACTTCAATTGAGAAGGAAAATCTGCATCAAGAGACATGATGAACAAGAAAAACAGAAAAAAAAAACCCTTAAGCAAGGAAGCAAAACTTCCCAGAACTTTTGTCAAAAAATACCATGATGGAATACCAAAATATTCAATGAGTAAAATATATTTCACATGTTTTTACAGATACATATGAAATGCTTTTATAGCTTTTACACAACTAGCTCAGCTAATCTAATAACCTTGCTAACTGCTACTAACCCTAACTGCAAAGCTAACCATGTTAGACAAAATGTTAATCCAAGATAAAAATAACAATAACAATAATAATAAATATTATTATATAATCGAACAAAGAAAAATAAATAATACTTAAAGTATAGGCAATAAATTGATTTACTCATATTTAAACACTAAATTATATGAGTAACATAAATCGAATAAGAATTTTGTTGAGGCTTGTATGAACAATTTTCTTAAGACAAATTCATCATCTCCTATGTGTTTTGAGTAACGTTGGTCTCCCAGGATACAACGACAAACAATCACAACAGTAAGAACAACCGTGTGATTAGTCTAACACAATCTTGTCTTTCTCTATCACCGGAAACAAAGAATTTGAAAGGAATTTTCTAAGTGATTTCCTAATTCAACTTTGTGAATTGTGTCTCAAAGTTGTTTCTCAAAGTTGTGTCTAAGATTGTCCCTCAAGTAACCTATTTATAGGTGAGGGGATATGAATAAAAAGGTTATAATCTTTTGATGAATAGTTAAAACAATTTATGAAAAGAATTGTTGAAAAACTAATAGGTATAATTGAATGGATGCAACTTTAAACTAAAAAATAAGTCAATTCATCAAGTGACATGACTTATTATAATAAGTCTATTTACCAAGTGGCATGACTTATTATAAATAGCATCAATTTTATTCAATTAAACTATTATTTTTCCAACAATCCCCCACATGAATGAAATTGATGATTTCAAACACTGATTCGATATGATGATAGATTAGACGTTCGATATTTGCATAGGATAGGTAGGTGTCCCCTTTTAACCATACTGGATGTCCAGTAGACGTGGTGTCCTTGACCTGTCTTGTCATTAGTTTAAGCGATGACATACCTCACACAAATATCTCACACAAATATCTCACTGACAATAATTTGGTTCTCATGGTTATGTCCATATAGCCATGGACATCTCCTGGCTCTGCAAGAGTTTAGAGAACTATACCTTAATAGTCTCTTTGAAATGGCTCCACTTCACTCTCACATAGGTGACTTATGTTGTTCGACTCACCGAAACATATAGTGGTCATTAAAAGCATTGCGTAACCCTTTCTATATTTTAGTCATTGTTTTCATCATAGGAATAAACTTAGGATAAGGACCCCTATAGTGACCTCACAAGGTCTATGCAAGTAGGTTGTCTCATTAAACCTAGATCTTGGGATCTCCAGTCAATTAGGTTGGGTTTTTCTTCATATAGCGCCTTAAATATAAATGGGCTTTAGTCAAATTCCTTTCGGTGTTTATCAACTAGATCTCGATTCAACTTATTGTTTAAAGGACCCACAATGTTATCTTTTGATCTTACAATATCAATATAAATAACTCTATTTTATATCAATTGTTTAATGATATTATGTCGACGATGTATGTGTATCAACTTACCATTATACTTATACAAAGCCCCCCACACTTTGATGTAGTTGTAGGAAAGTTTTCTACATTTCCATAACTCATATGGTGACTCGCCTATTTTTTTGTAAGTTACCTTATTTAAATGTAATTTGCTAATAAAATAGATTCATCCACATGTTCTGTGACAACTCATAACATGACCAAATGTAATTCATAATTACAACAATGTCTATCTCATCCTCTCTATGAATAGGAGTATCATCCTATATTTGATCATATTCAACATGATTAAATATAACATCTTATGACGTTATGTCTTGAAATTCTATCCATGAATTTCACATGCTTCTCGTTGTGGCTCACAACCACTGACATCGTTAAATTTTATTCAAAGTCTAAACAGGAATGGGCTTGTAAACGAACTGAACGAACACGAAAGGGAGTATGTTCATGTTTGTTCGTTTAACTTTAACCGAACAAATTAACGAACACGAATATAAACAAACAAAAAATTTATTGTTTGTGTTCGTTCGTTAAGGAATGTAGCTTGTTCGTGTTCATTCATGTTCGTTCATTTAAATGATAAACGAACACAAATGAACGAACATAAATGAACGGGTGTAAACGAACATAAACAACACAATAAACGAACGTAAATGAACATAATAAATGAACATAAAGGAACATAACTGGAAATAGATTTTTTTCTTTCCTAACAATTTTAGGATTATATTTTATTTAATTTTTTTGTTCTTTTTTTATTTGCATTTAAAAGTAATTGAATTTTAAAATATTTATGGGTATCAAATTAAAATTTATTGGGCTTTAATATTTTAAATGGGTCTAAAGATATTGGGATAAATATAAATGAACACGTATAAAGAACATAAACGAACAGACATAAATGAACGAACATATTACTGAACGTTCACGAGCGTAAATGAACAAACGAGCCCTCTGTTCATGTTCGTCCATTTAATTAAACGAACACAAAATCTTGTTCATGTTCGTTCATTTAATAAATAAACGAACTTCTCGCCGAATGGTTCACGAATAGTTCACCGAACGTTCGGTTCGTTTACAGGCCTAAATAGGAATCAACATTTCAAATCACTAGTTATGTGAATCAGTGGGGTTACCATTGTTTCGTTCAAAACATGTTACCAAAATTTGTAAATATTCCAACAATAAATTGAAGGTTAATTCAATTTATTTTACCATTTGTTTCTATTAAACAAAAAAATAATTAGAAATTAAAATTCTAAAAATAATTGTAACAATGTTGTTACCTCCAAACGATTTCTGTTATCAATAGTAAATCAAATAAATTTTGTTGAACAACAGAATTAAAATCCTGAAACAGAATTATAGGCCCGATTTGTATTCACATACATATCATAATTTCATTCGGTACCTTATTTATCGCAATGAATTTTAGTCAAAACTAAAATCCAACAATTGAGTAATTTTTGTTAAACGGTGGGATTTTAGTAAAACTAAAACCCGAAACAAAAATGTACAATCAACACTATTTTGTTGAATCCGTTAAAAGTCAGGATATAAAACTAAAATCCAAAACAAAACCAACTTTTGTTGGACAACGGGATTAAAACCCAAAACAAAACGAATTTCTGTTGAATGACGAGAATTTAATAAATTAAATCTCGAAACAAAACTAACTTTTGTTGAGCGGTGAGAATTTAATAAAACCCGAAACAGTAATATAATCTCAATTTATAAATACACATACCTTTCCTATTTCTTGATCGAAATTCACCATTTGCCACAAAAAATACGACCCTAATCGTGTTACATCAAGGCTTGTTGACGGGATAAAAATAGAGATTCTTTTATTTGAACCTACAAAAGGTTTTGAAGTCATAACTCAAAGTTAATGGGGCCTTACCCTATGCATCCATAACGCCTTCAACTTCCTTAAGGATTGAGCATAACTATTTGTTGATCTTCTAGGAGCCTTTCATATGCCAACCAGTGTAATTTGAACAATCATAATTATTAGCCATTAAAAACAGCTAGTCAAATTGAGCAATAAACTCAATAAAGAGTGAAATATGCTTCATTAGTATGTATTGATAATTTGTTTGGATTTTTCCACAACAACCCAAAATATATATATATATATATATATATATATATATAGAATTCAAATGAAAAGACATTGCCTTTCATGGAAATGGTTAGGAAAAGAAGTTATATTTCCTTGGAGATAGAAATCTTTTCAAGTCCATCACAATTCAACTTTAATTCAAAGGAGAGTAATTCAAATCACTAGTATGTCCATTCTTTCTTCACTTGGCGAATGTAGTCGTGGACAACAATATATTTGTCTTATCTTTCGTCAATTTAGAATTGATTCAAAAACTCCAACAATCTTCTTTATCACGCTTGAAAAAGCATATCCACACCAAGAACTATAAATGCACAAAATCTTCATGGTATGAACTAACAAATATCATCAAACTTGAAGAATCGAGTTTGTCTCGGATTATAAAAAATATCAGAATTTGTCTTAAGATTGTTAGACAAAATATTAACCCGGGATAATAATAATAAGAGAAAATCGCCTCAGTGACCAAAAATGCCTTATAATATACGATTTTAACCAACATTTTTCGGATTTGCCAAAATGACCAACAAAATCGCAATGCGATCGCTAATTCGCAACGCGATCTCCATTATCGCAAATTCGCGTTGCATTTCGCGTTGCGATAGTTGGAAATCGCGTTGCGATGGTCTACAGTGTCGTTGCGATTTTCCCAATTCGCAATGCGAATAAGTAAATCGCAACGCGAATTGGGAAAATTGCAATGCGATACTGACTATCGCAATGCGATACTTACTATCGCAATGCGATAATACAAAATCGCAACGAGATACTGACTTTCGCAACGCGATTCTGACTTTCGCAACGCGATTTACATAGCGCCATTCGTATTAACGCGTATTTTTTTTTTCAAATTCCAAACACGAATTTTTTCTTAATAAATCGGAAACTGAACCGTCCACAGTAATCGCAACTCATAACCTCAAACCCAAAATCACAACACTCAGTCCCATCTCCATCTCTCACTCTCTACGGTGAAATCTGTCCCCATCTCCGAAGATTTCCGTCCCCATCGCCGGCGAAATCCCTCACAACCATTCACAGTCAAAAATCCCTCACAATCATTCAGAAATGGAAAATCAACCTCCGAGGGTTAGTTTTTTTTATTTTTATTTTGAAATTTTTGCATTATTTTAGGTTTTTCATATTGAGATTGATGATAAGTTTACTGGTAATTTCAATAATAGATTAACCATTTCACTTAGATTTCTTATTAAATTCATTCGATTGCTGCCAATACTGCTAAACTGTTTAGCCTGTGAAGTTAGTATTTGTCTTTGTTTTGTCTTTTGGTTGAAGTAATGCAGAAGAAGAATAGTTTCGAGAATGAAAATCGCAACGCGAAAATAACTATCGCAACGAGAGAATCGCAACGCGAAATAAAAAACGCAACGCGAAACCAAAATCGCATTGCGATTTTCATTTCGCGTTGCGATTCTCTCGTTGCGATTTTCATTTCGCGTTGCGATTTTCATTTCGCGTTGCGATTTTCATTTCGCGTTGCGATTCTCTCGTTACGATAGTCATTTCGCGTTGCGATTCTCATTATCTCGTTGCGATTTTCATTTCAACCAAAAGACAAAACAGTGTTGCAAATTTTAGTTTCAAGAATAAACTACTATTTATGTTTATTGTTTTTGGTATATCTTGACAGTGTAGTTTTTGGTATATCTAACTTGGTATGTTTATTGTTTTTGTAGAAATTTTTTTCGGCTTCATTGACATTAAGGAATAAAGTTAGCCTAGCCACTACAATTGCTTCGAAGCTTTCACCTGCACAAAGAAAATTATTTGAGGAAACCTGCTTCGGGCCATGGCTGAGAGTACAGCATCCGGGTGGAGATGCTAATTTGACCCATTTGTGGCTTCAGACCATGACTAGAGATCTACCCGACAGTATACAACGTGGTGAGGAAGAGATATGGTTTCATTTTCCACCGGCGTATACTTGTTTTGGGCGGAAGGAGTTCTGCTTAATCACTGGTCTACGATTCGGACACGATGATGTAGGCCGGTACACTCGTCATATCACCCGCCCATCATGGTTATCCAGGGTTTTTCCTGATGAGTCAATAGAGAAGCCGAACTTACACGTCGATGACATGAAGAAATTGTTTAATAAGAAAGATGGTTTTACTCGGATGAATGACGTCGATGTTGTCCGAGTATGCCTTCTACTACTTTTGTATGCCGACTTTTTAGGCAGAAAGGCCAGACAACCTATTCCTCAGGAGCTAATATTATTGGTAGAGGACCTAAATGCATGGAATCTGTTTCCGTGGGGTTCGTATATATGGAAAGCTACCTGGACTAAGTTGTCGTCTGCCTTTGATGACCGTAAAAGTTTGCGGGGCGATGGGTCGAAATACACTTTGTCAGGCTTTGTTTGGGCCTTTAAGGTAAGAATTTCTATATAATGTTTTCAAAATTATAATTAATTATTTAACAATTACTAATGTTTGTTATTATATTGTTTGTAGATTTGGATATTCGAGGCCTTTCCCGCCATGAAGACATATGCAATAAAAACATCAAATGATATTCCCAGGGCTATTTCCTGGAAGAGGAAACGTCTGTTGGATTGGGAAGACTTAATACCATATGCGACAATAAATAATGTAAGTTAACACAAATACTATCATATATAAACAAGTTATTAATAGTAGACGTTTAACTTTGTTTGAGTTTTTATATTTTTAGGAGGCCAACATTCCATTAATGAGACTGACACCCACGGAGGCTGAGCTTGCCACTGATTGGTGGAAAGCTAGTCAGCGTTTTCTTGATGGCACGAATGATGAGCAGCCTCCACTTCCTCCACTTCGAGAGCCATCACCTCACCCAGAGCCATCACCTGATCGACCCGACTATACACCTCTACAACGAGAGCCATCACCTATCCTGTCACATCATCGAGCCTCTTCTCCACCATCACCTCATGATAGGCGACCGGCAAAGATGCCACGACTTCTATCTCCCTGTTCTCCACCTCCACGGGATGAGTCAAGGGAGTTACGTGATGAGGTCAATGCCTTGCGTGAGGAGATCGGTACTCTACGCGATAACGATGGTGCATAGCGTGTGGAGCTCAATGCCTTGCGTGAGGAGATCGGTACTCTACGCGATAACGATGGTGCATGGCGTGTGGAGGTGTCTACTTTACGTGGTGAGGTTGCCGCTCTAAGTGAGATGGTAGTATGGTTGCAGAATGAGGTTCATACTCTACGCAACGAGGTAAGTTTAAGATTTTCCATATTTAACTTGATGATAAATTTACTCGTAATTTCACTTAAATTAACCATTTCACTTAGATTGCTTAGTAAATTTATTCGGTTGCTGCCAATACCGCTAAACTGTTTATTAACACTGTGAAGTTAGTATTTGTCTTTTTGTTTTGTCTTTTGGTTGAAGTAAATTTATTCGGTTGCTGCCAATTCTGCTAAACTGTGTATTCTTTAACACTGTTAAGTTAGTATTTGTCTTTGTTTTGTCTTTTGGTTGAAGTTTTGAAATATATTTGTCTTTGTTTTCACTGTTTAAATATCATGTCCGTTTATTTACTGATATTTGTATTTAATTATTTAGCGGACCGATAAGGTGGATGCTTTACGTTGGGTTTTTCTTGCACGACAGAGTTCATGCATCAGACGGCGTGCACGTGCTATTAAGTCTCCGTATACCCCAATAGTACGAAGACACCGCAAGAATAAGCCCGACTCGCCTGTCATCCCTCAAGAGTCCACTCCTATCATTGAAGAGGCCCCTATCATTCCTCGAGAGTCCCCTCCCACCGTTCAAGAGGCCACTGTCATCCCTCAAGAGTCCACTCCTATCATTGAAGAGGCCCCTATCATTCCTCGAGAGTCCCCTCCCACCGTTCAAGAGGCCACTGTCATCGTTGAAGAGGTCCCTCCCACCATTCAAGAGCCCGATTCACATGGCGTCATATTTAGGATTCTTGAGAAACCCTCTGACGTGCCGGACATGATGGATTCAAGTTGGCTCTCGTATGAGTTACCGGCCAGTACCATACCGGTATCTGAAGTGGAGAGGGAACAACTACCGGACACAATTCTGGATAACACCCTTTGGGCTAAGACCACAATTGATTTTTATCTACATGAGCAAAGCCAGGGGTGTTTCACTGACATATGCAAGCTCAATGATGATATCTATTTGTTGCTTGATCGGTCTTGGTGGGGCGTATTATTAGGGGTCGAAGACAATGGCTATTTCGATGGAGGGGTAAGTCTTATATTTTTCTTATATTTTAATTTGATTATTTTTTTGTAAATTTATGTAAGTTACTAATATATGTCTTTTTTTGTAAAACAGCATATCGATGCGTGGGTGTCACGTCTTCTAATAATTAGGAAACTTAAGGAAAATAAAAGAAATACACGATATACAATTATGCCGACGTCTTTTAACGCCGTTCACTTGAAGAATCAACGAGATGAATCATTTGCGTTGGGCAATGGACAAGCTAAACTTTATCCAGCATGGTGGGAGGTCGATAAGGTTAGTGTTTATTTTAGATTGAGTTTAAAGGTATTCATAAATAAGTGCGCAAATGAATGAATTATTACTTATAATTGCAGGTGTTTATCCCTGTTTTGGAACGTAACCATTGGCTTCTCGTCGAGCTTCAGATCTCATCCCTTAAGGCAATAGTATATGACAGCATGATAAATTACATTACATTGGCTGATTTAAGAGATATTATTAAGGGATGGAGCTCTTATTTGGCTAAATTCTTGGATGCGATAAATTATTGGACTCGTTCTGGAAACAAGAAGCTAAAGAAGCTCAATATTACAGTTAGCAGAGACGAGACCGCACCACAACAAACGAAAGGACCCAGAGGGGATTGTGGTCCTCTCGTATGCTTGGCGTTGGACCGTTTGATCATAGGAAGTATAAAGTATCTACCTCCCACCGATATAGATAGAGCTGCAGTAGGCTTGTGGTTTCGACATTATATGGCTAGATTGATATATACGAGACGCTGCCTACCTGCATCCGCGTTATAAAAATGTCCATAAACAATTGGTATGTTTATAGGCTTGTAGTTTGAAAATGTTTGGTTAAGTACCTAGAATTCAATAATTTGCTGTTTGTAGGTTTTAGATGTGTAGAAAGTGTTGTTTGAGCAAATGTTTGGTTTATGCAGGTTAATCTCAGAAGTGAGCTGCGTGAAAATGATGTATGGCTGCAAAAGTTGATTCAATAGTAGAAGTGTTATTTTCTCTAATAATTATTGCTTATTTTTTGATTGTTTAATTGATTTGTAAAAGGTGATTTGTAAAAGTTGATTTGTTTAATTGATGTTAACATAATTCTTATTTGTTCTTGTTTAATTGATTGAAATGTAATAGTTGATTTTGTTGATTTCAATCTGCATTATGTTGAAGGTAAAAAGTACTATTGCAATGCGAAATTAAAATCGCAACGAGAGAATCGCAACGCGAAATGAAAATCGCAACGAGAGAATCGCAACGCGAAATTAAATTCGCGTTGCGATTTTCATTTCGCATTGCAATTCCCTCGTTGTGATTTTCATTTCGCATTGCGAAATTAGCGTTGCGATTTTCATTTCGCATTGTGATTCTCTCGTTGCGATTTTCATTTCGCATTGCGATAGTAATTTCCGCGTTGCGATAGACATTAAGATGATTGCCTATTAAGTGATAACAACTAAACAGATCATAGCAATTTTCAAAGTCAAGTTACTAATACATGCCTAACTGAAAATGTTAAAAGTTCACACATGAAATCTACATAATACAACGTTTGCATTTAAAAATCACCTAAGTTAACAGTCCCAAAAGGTGAAGCCAGTTGTGATTGGGATTTTAAAGGTGATTGCGATTTTGATTGCCTTTTTCTTGACACCATATGAGCTTTGGATTTTGATGATGATCCATATTTTGGTAGAGGAAAAGATGATTGTGATGGCACTGGTGATCCACATGTCAACCTTGTATGACCACTTTCCTTGCACCGACTACATGTCGATCTCTTCTTCTCTTCACCCTTAGACGGTATACGATCGTGACTTTTTGGTCGGCCAGGTAGCCTTCTGTCCATGGCTGGTGGCAAAACTGTTTGTAAGTCATCTGGTATGTCCCACTCAGAAGGATGTGGAATAGGGTAGACAATCTCGGCATAAGTATGTCGATATACTTCTGTAGTGTAGCAATCCATAGCGTATGTGCTTGAATCATCTTGGTTTAGATGAAGAGCAACTTTTATAACATGGCCACACGGATAACCAGATGTTTGCCATTTCATACAACTACATGTCCTTGCATTTAGATCGACAAGCCCATTTAAGTTATTATCCAGTACTTCAAACAAAGTGTTTGAACATGGTTCAACTCTCCATGACGTTGACTTCACAACACGTTTCATTATCTTTTTTTCAGTCCATGGTGTAACACGATGTTCCAATGTTCCTGTAAATTTAAATAAATAATACTTAGTAAAATATATGATAAGTTACGAATTCAAAGAAATAATACCTGCATGGTTTCTTTTCTTGTAGTACCACTGTTGAATAGAGGCTCGAAAAAACTCCATTAACATAGTAATGGGTAATTTTCGGGAATGACGACTTAGTGCGTTGATTGATTCTGCACTATTAGAATTCATGAAACCATATCTTGCTCCAAGTTAATGTACTCTTGACCATCTTTCAAACCCGTCATCTTCTAGTGTTTGAGCACACTGAGGCAAAACACGTCTTAAACAGTTTATATGCTTATTGAAATCCACTTCCCGATAAGTCTTTACAGCTTTCCAGTATGTCCATTTGTGCTTTTTTATACCAGCAGACCTTGATTTTAGATTTCTATACAAATGAACACCACAAAGTCCATGTAAAGCATCTGGGAAACACCTTCTAACAGCATTGTCAATTGAGTTTGCCCTATCGGATATGATTGTCAGATTGCTAATAGGACCTATGCAATCCCTAAGATGCCCCATAAACCATGTCCATGAATCAGAGGTTTCAGATTTGCCAACCCCGTAAGCTATTGGAAATATCCCATTGTTAGCATCCATAGCTACTGCTAATAAGTTTACTCCAAGGTATCGACCTTTCAAATGTGCTCCGTCAACTATAATAATTGGGCGCATGCAAGTAATAAACGAACGAATCTACAAAATAATATACACAAGAAATATAATCATTTAAATGTGAAATGCATGTAACTAACAGAAATGAGTCAACAGAATTATATTGATTTACTAACCGCAGCACCAATGGCGATAAACAGCAACTCAAAGCGTCCATCTCTATCTGTTTTGATATGAGTTACCGACCCAGGATTTTTCAGCTTTAAATTGTGACAATAAGCCGGCAGTTGGGCAAACGATGCTTCTGGCGACCCCCTCAACAATTCCAAGGCATAACATTTGGCTCTCCAAGCTTGAGAATATGATATACTAATCTTAAACCGAGCATTCATGTCAGTCATAATTTCATGTCCCCGATATACCCTGCCATTCAAAAACATTAACTCAGCCAAAAAACCGCCCAAAACCTTTTTGTTTGCCTGTCTATGGTTAGGAAAAACTTGGGTTCTTGAACATGTATGTTTATCAATAAAATTCCTAACTTGAAACATTTCGCAATCTTTTATCCTCTTTGCAATCATACGCCACGTACAGTTTTTGTCAATCATACACCTTGTTTCGAAACGATCTTTGCTTGATTTGTTAACTTTTAGTTGATAGCCATCTTCCACACATTTCGTATACAAAGCTATCTTCAAGTCTTCATTTGTATCAAAACAATCATCTTTCTTGATACGAATAACTTTTGTGTAACAATCAACTGCTTTCTTTGCCAACTCTTCTTCCGGTAGCTGAAGTAATTCTGGCATATTCCAGTTATACTCCCGTGGCATTTTCTTTTCTTCGATGACTTTTTCTTCTTCTTTTTCTTCTTCAGGATTATATGAATTACAGAATGGATGTTCAACATGTTCATTCACAGTCGTAACTTCCTCCTCATTATCATCAACAACATCTTCCTCGGCAATGGGTGTTTCATCATCAAAATTTGGGTATTGACCAATATCAAAATCATTACACGCAGGGTCTGTTTCTTCTTCTGAAACATCATCAAAATCCGAGTATTGACCAATATCAAAGTTCGGGTATTGACCAAGATCAAATTTCGAATACTGACTAGTACTCACAATTTTTTCTCTTGGCTCATCATCGTCTAATTGGTCAATTCGAAAACTGGAATTTGGTGTTGAAAGTTGATTTGGATTTGGATTAGAGAAAGGTTGTGGGTTTTGAGACCCACTTAGTTGATTACTACCCGCTACTGACCCAACAATACTACTTCTAGGTTCAACAACATACAATGTAACATCATCACTTGAAACATTAATGTAAGCAATGAATCGTTCAACATCTTTATTGTCGGTTAACAAATAAACTTTACCATTTCTCTGATAAGATAGCCTAAATCCACTTAGGGGCTCTAAATTCAATTTCTTTGAAACACGTAACATTAGAGTTTCATAAGTTAACTTCTTTATTGACAGTTTTAGTTGAAGATTCATGGGTAAAGGCATATATTGTAAAACACCATGAACATTCTCCCATGACCCTCCAAAACACAAATCTATCCAAACATGATCAACATTAGATGATTTCATGGTTGTAAATTAATTTACTAAACAAACGAGAAGCGAAACTAAGACCTGTTGCCGGATGGGGAAGGATGTCGTTGGATATAGGAACGGATGTCGCCGGAGAGAGTGATAGATGGAGATGGAATGAGTTGCGATTTAGGGATTTAGGTTATGAGTTGTTGCTGCTGCGTAGATATATACACAAAAATTTGGCTTGCGAAACTAAAACCTGTTGCGAACTTTGAAACTCGCATTGCGATTTTGTATTATCTCGTTGCGAAAGTCAGAATCGCGTTGCGAAAGGCAATCATTTGACCATCGCAATGCGAAATGCAAATCGCAACGACAGAATCGCAATGCGAAATGAAAAAGGAGTATATATGTTAACAAAACTTGCATTATGTGTATTTTATGTGTGCACTTTTAACATTTTCAGTTAGGCATGTATTAGTAACTTGAGTTTGAACATTGCTATGATCTGTTCAGTTGTTATCACTTATTAGACATTCATTTGACTATCGCAACGCGAAAATGGCTATCGCAACGCGAAAATGGCTATCGCAACGCGAAAATGGCTATCGCAACGTGAAAATGGCTATCGCAACGCGAAATGGCTATCGCAACGTGAAAATGGCTATCGCAACGCGAAATGGCTATCGCAACGACAAAATCGCAATGTGAAATGAAAATCGCATTGCGATTTTCTCGTTGCGATTTTCATTTCGCATTGCGATTTTCATTTCGCATTGCGATTCTCTCGTTGCGATAGTCAGTTTTGTGTTGCGATAGTCTGTTTTGCCTTCAACATAATACAGATTGAAAATCAACAAATCAACTATTACATTTCAACACAAATAAGAATTATGTACACATCAATTAAACAAATCAACATTTACAAATCATCTTTTACAAATCATTTAAACAATCAAAAAATAATAATAATTCTTATTTCTTCATCAATTATTGAATCAATGAATCAACAACTTTGTGACCCCGTACATCCATTTCACGCAGCTCACTTAAGGATTAACCTGCAGAAACCAAACATTTGCTCAAACAAGACTTCCTACACATCTAAAACCTACAAACAACAAATTATTGAATTCTAGGTACTTAACCAAACATTTTCAAACCAAAAGGAATATATATGTTAACAAAACTTGCATTTGACTTACCAATTAACAATGGACACTTTCATAACGCGGATGCAGGTAGGAAACATCTCGAATATATTGCTCTAGCCATATAATGCCGAAACCACAAGCCTACTGCAGCTCTATCTCTATCGGTGGGAGGTAAAAACTATGTGCTTCCCGTCGTCAAACGCGCCAAGCAAAGGCATACGAGAGGACCACAATCCCCTCTGCCTCCCGGCGATTGCTGTGGCACGGTCTCGTCTCTGACAACTGTGACATTGAACTTCTTTGGCTTCTTGTGTCCAGAATGAGTCCAATAATTAATCACATCCAAGAATTTAGCCAAATGAGAGCTCCATCCCTTGAAAATATCTCTCAAATCAGACAGTGATATGTAATTGATCATGCTGTCATACACTATTATCTTCAGGGATGGGAGCTGAAGTTGGACGAGAAGCCAGTGACGACGTTCCAAAACAGGGATAAACACCTGCAATCATAAGTAATAATTCATTTATTTACGCACTTATTTATGAACACCTTTAAAAAATTTAAAAAATAAACACTAACCTTATCGACCTCCCACCATGCAGGATAAAGTTTAGCTTGTCCATTGCCCAACGAAAATGATTCATCTCGTTGATTCTTCAAGTGAACTGCGTGAAAAGCCGCCGGCATTATTTTATATAGCGAATTTTTTTTATTTTTCCTAAGCTTCCTTATTATTAGTAGACGTGACACCCACGCATCGATATGTTGTTTTACAAAAAAATACATATATTAGTGAATTACATTAATTTTTAAACAAATTAATCAAAATCATATATAAGACAAATATAAGACTTACCTCCCCATCCAAATAGCCACTGTCTTCAACCCCTAATAGCACACCCCACCAAGACCGATCAAGCAACAAAAACATTTCATCATTGAGTTTGCTGATGTCAGTGTAACACCCTTGGCTCCGCTACAGTAGATAAAAATCAACTGCGGTCTTAGCCCAAAGGGTATTATCCACAATTGTTTCCGGTAGTTGTCTCCTCTCCACTTCAGATACCGGAAGGGTACTAGCCGATAACTCATACGAGAGCCAACTCTCATCCATCATGTCTGGAACTGGTGGGGGTTTCTCAATACTTCGATATATTACCCCATATGAATCGGGCTCTGGAATGGTGGGAGGAACCTCTTCAACGATGACAGTGGCCTCTTGAACGGTGGGGGGAATCTTGAGGGATGATAGGGGCCTCTTGAACGATTGGAGGGGACTCTTGAGGGATGACCGGTGAGTCGGGCTTCTTCTTGCGGAGTCTTTGCACCATTGGGGTGAACGGAGACGTAATAGCACGTCCACGCCGTCTGATGCGTGAACTCCATCGTGCAAGGAAAACCCGACGTAAAGCATCCACCTTATCGGGCCGCTAAAAAAAATTAATACATAAATCAGTAAATAAACAAACATGATATTAAACAACGACAAATATGTTTCAAACTAGCATTGTATTCACCCAAGTCATTATTCTATCATAGTTCACAAAATGCTCAGATAACATTCCAGAAGTAAGCACTTATATAAACATTTAAAAGGACAACATATATAAACATTCCAGAAGAAGAATAGTTTACTTTCGCAACACGAAACTTAAAATCGCAACACGAAAATGACTATCGCAACGCGGAAATGGCTATCGCAATGCGAAATGAAAATCGCAACGACAAAATCGCAATGCGATTTCATTTCGCATTGCGATTTTGTCGTTGCGATTTTCATTTCGCATTGCGATAGCCATTTCCGCGTTGCGATAGTCATTTTCGTGTTGCGAAAGTAAACTATTCTTCTTATGCAAATTGAAACTTGAATGGATTGCATTACTTCAACCAAAAGACAAAAACAAAACCAAAAACAAATACTAACAAAAACAGTTTAGCAGTATTAGCAGCAACCGAATGAATTACGAGTATGAAAAATCTTAAACTTACCTCGTTGCGTAGAGTATAAACCTCATTCTGCAACGATGCTACCATCTCACGTAGAGCGGCTACCTCACCGCGTAATGTAGACACCTCAACACGCCATGCACCATCATCTTTGCGTAAAGTACCGACCTCCTCACGCAAGGCATTGACCTCATCACGTAACTCCCCTAACTCATCCCGTTGAGGTGGAGGTGGAGAACAGGGAGATAAACGTCGTGGCATCTTTGCCAGTCGCCTATCTTGCGGTGATGGTGGAGAAGAGGCTCGATGATGTGACAGAATAGGTGATGGTTGTCGTTGTGGAGGTGTATAGCCGGGTCGATCAGATGATGGCTCTGGGTGAGGTGATAGCTCTGGGCGAGGTGATGGCTCCCGAAGTGGAGGCTGCTCATCAACCGTTCCATCAAAAAAACGCTTACTAGCTTGCCACCAATCAGTGGCAAGCTCAGCTTCCGTGGGTGTCAGCCTCTGTAGAGGAGTGTTGGCCTCCTAACAATATAAAAGCTCAAACAAAGTTAAACGTGTACTAGTAATAACTTGTTTATAAACATATGGTAGTATTTATGTTAACTTACATTATTTATTGTCGTATACCGTAGTAAATCTTCCCATTGCAAGGTCCGTTTCCTCTTCCAGGAAATAGCCCTGGGAATATTATTTGAAGTTTTTATTGCATATGTCTTCATGGCGGGAAAGGCCTCAAATCTACAAACAATATAATAACAAACATTAGTAATTGTTAAATAATTACTTATAATTTTGGAAACATTATATAAAAATTCTTACCTTAAAGGCCCAAATAAAGCCTGTCAAAGTGTATTTGGAACCAGCGCCATGCAAACTTTTTCGATCATCCAAGGCAGACGATAACTTATTCCATGTAGCTTTCCATAAATACGAGCCCCACGGAAACAGGTTCCACGCATTTAGGTCTTCTACCAATTTGATTAGATCATTTGGAATAGGTTGTCTGGCCTCTCTGCCTAAAAAGCCGGCATGCAAAAGAATTAGAAGGCATACTCGGACAACGTCGACGTCATCCATCCGAGTAAAACCATCTTTCTTATTCAATAATATCGTCAGGTCTTCCACGTGTGGATTCGGCCTCTCCAGCTCAGGAAAAACCCGGGATAACCATGATGGGCGGGTAATATGTCTAGTGTACCGACCTACATCATCGTGTCCGAAGCGTAGACCGGTGATTAAGCAAAACTCCTCCCGCCCAAAACACGTATATGCCGGTGGAAAATCAAACCATATCTCTTCATCACGACGTTGTATAGTATCTGGTAGATCCCTAGTCATGGTTTGAAGAAATAGGTGTGTCAACATCGCATCTCCACCGGGATGTTGTACTTTCAGCCATGGCCCGAAGCAAGTATCCTCAAACATTTTCTTTGTGCAGGTGAAAGCTTCGACGCAATTGTTTTGGCCAGGCTGACTTTATTTCTTAAGGTTAATTGAGCCGAATAAAAGTTCTACAAAAACAATAAACATACTAAGTTAGATATACCAAAAACTACATTGTGAAGATATACCAAAAACAATAATAAACATAAAGAGTAGTAGTTTATTCTTCAAACTTAAATTTGCAACACTGTGAATTTCTTATTTGTCTTTGTTTTTTGGTTGAAGTAATGCAATTCATTCAAGTTTCAATTTGCAGAAGAAGAATAGTTTCTGAAAATGAAAATCGCAACACGAAAATGACTATCGTAATGCGAATTTGACTATCGCAACGCGAAACTAAAATCGCGTTGCGATTTTCATTTCGCGTTGCGATTCTCGGTTAATAATAAGCAATCTAAGTGAAATGGTTAATCTATTATTGAAATTACCAGTAAACTTATCATCAATTTCAATATGAAAAACCTAATAATAATGCAAAAATTTCAAAAAGAAAATAATTAAAAAAACTAACCCTCGTTGGTTGATTTGGTTGATTTTCCATTTCTGATTGTGAGGGTGGCTCTGAGAGATGGAGATAGACGGATTTCGCTGGAGATGGGGACGGATTTCGTCGGAGATGGGTGAGAGAGTGAGAGATGGAGATGGGACTGAGTTGTGATTTTAGGTTTTAGGTTATGAGTTGCGATTACGGGATATACTGTGGACGGTTCAGTGTTCCAATATATTAATATTCGTGTTTGGAATTTAAAAATAAAATACTTGGCCAGGATACTAATGGCGCTTTGAAAATCGCATTGCGATTATGTATTATCGCGTTGCGAAAGTCAGAATCGCATTGCGAAAGTCAGTATCTCGTTGCGATTTTGTATTATCGCATTGCGATAGTCAGTATCGCATTGCGATTTTCCCAATTCGCGTTGCGATTTACTTATTCGCATTGCGAATTGGGAAAATCGCAACGACACTGTAGACCATCGCAACGCGATTTCCAACTATCGCAACGCGAAATGCAACGCGAATTTGCGATAATGGAGATCGCGTTGCGAATTAGCGATCGCATTGCGATTTTGTTGCTCATTTTGGCAAATCCGGAAAAAGTTGGTTAAAATCGTATATTATAAGGCATTTTTGGTCACTGAGGCGATTTTTTCTAATAATAATAATAAATATTATTATTTAATCGAACGAAGCAAAATAAATAAAACTTAAAGTAGATGTAAGAAATTGGTGTACTCATATGTAACCACTAAATCAGATGAGTAGAGTAACATAAATCGAAGAAGAATTTTGTCTAGGCTTGTATGAACAGTTTCCTTAAGATAGGTTCGTCTTCAACTAAGTGCTTTGAGTAACGTTGGACGTCGGTCTCCCAGGATACAATAATAAATAATCACAATAGTAAGTACAACCGTAGTGATCAATCGAACACAATCTTGTCTTTCTCTATCACCGGAAAGAGCGAATTTGAAAGGAATTTTCTAAGTAATTTCCTAATTCAACTTTGTAAATTGTGTTTCAAAGTTGTCTCTCAAAATTGTGTCTAAGATTGTCCCTCAACTAACCTATTTATAGGTGAGGGGATATGAATCAAAATGTTATAATCTTTTGATGAGTAGTTAAAACATTTAATGAAAAGAATTGTTGAAAAGCTAATAGCTATAATTGAATTGATGCAATTTTAAACCAAAAAAATAAGTTCATTCACCAAGTGACATGACTTATTATAATAAGTCTATTTACCAAATGACATGACTTATTATAAATAACATCAATTTTATTCAATTAAACTATTACTTTTCCAAAAAATCAGTCCTAACTTCCTAACAGCCACATGCCACATATCATTTTCAGCAATAAAAAACAAAAGTATTAAGAATTTAGTAAGTGATCTCAATAGTAATATTATAATTTTCAAGTAATCCGAATTTGAATAATTTTATCTATAAGTGTATGTAAATTTATCCCGACCAAGTTCCTGGGGGTCAAACTGAAGAAGATCAAGATTATCCTCTGTATTCATTTTCGCGGTGTAATCTGCCAACGTATTGGTTTCCCTGAAGGCATGCTTGAATTCAATTGTACAACTCCTTTATACTTCAAACAAGGGCCGCAACATGCGTTACGGTAGAGTTCCCAGATTCCACCATTATATTTCTCAGCCTTTTCGACAAAGAGTGATGAGTAAAACTAATCTCAATTCAAAAAAATTATTTTTTTCCGAATCGATCGACTAGAAGTGACTTGGATTTTTAATATCATAAATATGACTCGATTAAAAAAATCAAGTTCAACTCGAGTTATAAAATACAACCCAAATAACTTGAATAACTCAAAATTTGTAGTAATTAGCATATTAGTTTTCAAGTTTGAGTCGAATCCTTCGACTTGCATGATTTATGTATATCATATATAAAAAATATGTGTTGTATATGGTTATATAAAACTATTTTAATTAGGCCAACGAGTTTTGGCACAAGTGGCTGAGATTCAAGAATTTCAGTTTTTAATGCCAAGTTTGAATCTCACCACCATCACTCTTGGTAAGCAATCTGTAAAGTCATATGTAAATCTCAATTAGGTCTTAAGTATGTCATGGCCTTGGATTGGGGGAGTCACCCCTGACTTGAACTTTTTCTATAAAAAAACTATTTTAATTGAAATCAAATAATACTATAATATTATAAATATTTATAACTAAATTTAAACAAAAACTCAAATAAATTGACTCGATTCAATTTAAAAAAAAAATTGAAGTCAAATTTAAGTTATAAAATAAAATTCGTCAACTTGAATAACTCAAATTTTTTTATTCAACTAGATTGAACGCATACCCTTAAAAGGCAATAGATTGGCCATAAGATATGTCCCATATCTCAGCTTGAAACACCGTTATGTCCCATATATCAGCTTGAAACACCGTGAAACTACCATATCCATCAATACAGCACCCACTGAGCAGCTCATGCTGTCCCAACCCTCTCTTGGTGGACAAAACCAACCAACCATTTTTAGTATGTTTACAGTTACCATGTTTAATGAGATTCAAATATATTTTAATTTTAAAATATATATATATATATATATATATATATATGTTTTGAGATGATTTTAATCATTGCTTTTAGAGGTGTTACTTGGTTCAATTGACAATTTAATATGGCGACATTTCCTTGTTGCACTCTCTGTTTTGGTGTGGTGCATTTTCTCTATTTAATCTCAACCGTAGAACATGTTAAAACAAAACAACACCAAGGATGACAAAAGGGAACCCCCGGGGGAAATCATTATAGCAACACCCATAACACTAAAACAAAACAAGGCACAAACCTTGGAATTAAACCTCATCCAAGAGACAGCAAAATACCAAACCAAAAAGGACAAAACGAATGTAATACCTAAATCAGATGAAAATCAAACAAATACAAAGAATAAACACCAACTTCAGCAATCAACAATTTTTTTGGCTCTTATGTTCTCTCAAAGCACCACAAGTTTTCATAAACTAGACTTCATTGCCACCAACACACAAGATTGGTCTGCTACTAGTAAGCTCACGTTGTCCGCTCTTTATCGTCTGTGAAGGATCAGAAAAGTAATTTTTTAATATATAGACACTCATATATTAACAACATAAATTTTTTAACAGAATAAATATAGATAAACTTTTAAGATAAAAAAAATATGATACCTCACCAAGAAAAAAAGTTCAGATCCACTCTGAAAAAGTGTTGGATCTACCACTATTTATCATCATATGCTGTTCGGAGCCTCCGTCTAGGGTCGAAGAACTTGACCCATCCCTGGGGAGGAGGCTTTCCTTGATCCGATACAAACCTACTGGGTCTATTTTGATCTAGCATTCAGTTGGATTATGTCATCGCAGTTTTCTATACATCAATGATTGATGGAAGGGACGTGTGGAAACAATTGTCTCCCGATACAAACCTACTGGGTCTATTTTGATCTAGCATTCAGTTGGATTATCTCATCGCAGTTTTCTATAACATCAATGATTGATGGAAGGGACGTGTGTAAACAATTGTCTCTAACAAAATTTCAAATTATATATATATATATATATATATATATATATATATTTTTTTTTCTAAGTATATTTTTATAAAAAAAAATCTATATCTATCTTTTTTAAATTTTATAAATTGATATTCCTAAAACTTAAAATATTTATTTCTATAACAACATATTGTAAGTAGTTTAATATCATTTAAGTAAAATTTTAAGTTCGAGTCTTTATGTATACGTAAAATCTCTGTTGGGAGACTCACCTACCAAAATCAAATGTGTGACCCGAGTTAATCTAAATTAATCGAAACGAAACTTTAAAATTGGAAGGCAATAAAAAATATCTATCCCTGTACTATAACATCTTGCGTCTATACATTTGGGGCTCTTCCACATTCCATTTCCCCTGAACTGTGAACTGATCAAATGGCTGGACTCAAAGTCATCAGTAACACAGTTTTCTATTCAAATCTTCTAGGAAAGCCTCTCCACCTTTCACTATTGCCAGATGCATATTTATTAATAAAGTTTTATTACTAAGCAGAAAAATATAGGTAAATTATATGGATGATTGGGAGATTTTAGTCTGATTAGTGATTTATTAATTTTTTCAATCAAATTATATAATTATTTAAGTTATATTAATTAAGTCATCTTATCGTTAAATTTAACAAAATAGTTGATGTGATAATTAAAATTTTTATTATAAATATACATTTGATCTTTATTGTTTATACATTTTTATCAATTTATCATCATCTAAATAAAATAATAATTCAATTTAAAAAAATAAAAATAAAGATAATAAGATAATTCAATTTATCATCAACTAAAACTACTTATATTTGCTTCCTTCTTTTCTTGGACTCTTAACCTATAAACAAGATAATTAAAAAAATAAAGATAGATAAGATAAATAGATAAAATTAAAAAAGATAAAAGAGAAATAAAATTGAAAAAAAAGAAAAATAAAAATAAAAATTAGATGAAGGACGAAGGACGAAGATGAAGCAAAATCATGCTTCACAGAGAGTGACCACTTCCTTATCACGCTCTATATGAGTTCAAGCATAATGCTTTAATCTCTGTCCATTAACTTTAAATTCATGACCGTCAGTGATGGACTTGATTACGACAACACCATGGGAAAATGGTTTTACTACTTCGAATGGTCTGGACCATCTCAATTTCAGTTTTCCCTAAAAAAAAGCTTTAACCGAGAGTTAAAAATGTATATTAATTGCCTTGTCAAGAATTTCTGCAGCAAAATCTTCTTATCATGCCAACGTTTTGTTTTCCCTTTGTAGATCCTAGCGTTGTCGTAGGCTAAGTCATGAAATTCAGCTATCTCATTGAGATCTAATAAACGCTTTTGCCCTGCACTCTCCCGGTCCATACTCACAGTTTTTATGGCCTAAAATGTTTTATGCTCAATTTCTATCGGAAGGTGGCAAGCCTTACAATAGACAAGTGTATATGGAGACATGTATAAGGGTGTCTTGTATGTTGTACGATAAGAACAAAGTGCATCATCAAGTCTTAGAGACAAATCCTTTCGAGATGGATCGACAACCTTCTCGAGGATAATCTTCAATTATCGGTTGAAAATTTAAGCCTGCCAATTTATCTGTGGGTGATATAACGTGGCCATTTTGTGTGTCACTCCAAAGTGTTGTAACATCTTGGCAATCAATTTGTTGTCAAAATGCTTGCCCTCATCACTGATAGTTGCCCTCAGCATTCCAAATCGTGTGAATATGTTTTTTCTGTAAGAATCTCTGCATGGTCTTAAAATCGTTTCTAGGTACTGCAGCTGCCTCAACCCATTTAGACATGTAGTCGATGGTGAGCAAGATGTATAGATTTTCGTATGAGAATAGAATGGGTCCCATGAAATCTATACCCCTCACATCAAACAACTCAACTTCAAGAATGTTCTGCAGAGGCATCTCATGTCTTCTTGAAATATTGTCCATACGTTGACAATGATCACATTGCTTGTAGAATTCTTGGGTGTCTTTATAAAGAGTGGGCCAATAAAGATCGGATTGTAGGACTTTAGTTGTGGTGTGTGTTCCTCCAAAATGGCCTCCATAAGGTGATGAATGACATTGTTGAAACACACTTTGCTTCTCCTCATCTGGGACACAATATCTTATGACCTGATATGCACATTGTTTAAACAAAAAAAGGCTCGTCCCAATAATAATGCTTAGTATTATGCTGGAAATGTTTCTTTCCTTAATAGGTGAGTTCGTGAGGTAAAATGCCACAAAGAAAATTGACTAAATCAACATACCATGGGATTGCTGCAACAACTAATACATGCTCATCCTGGAATGCGTTATGGATTTCTTGTGAGTCTTCATCTCTATTGTTTACTTCCAACCTTGATAAGTGGTTCACAACTTGGTTTTATGTTCCTTTTATGTCCTTAATCTCAGTGTCAAATTCTTGTAAGAGTAATATCCAATGAATTAAACGAGGTTTGGCATCTTTCTTGGAAAATAATTACTTAATTGTCGAGTGGTGAGTATGGACAATTACCTTTGTACCAATTAGATAGGAGCAGAACTTGTCAAAACTAAAAACTACTGATAGTAATTCCTTTTTAGTGGTAGTGTAATTTAATTGAGCGTCATTGAGGGTTTTTCTAGCATACTATATCACATGAAAGATTTTACCTTTTTGTTAACCTAAAATTGATCCTACCGTAAAATTGTTAGCATCACACATGAGTTCAAATGGTAGTGACCAATCAGGTGGGACGACAGTTGGTACTGTGGCAAGTTGTTTCTTCAACGTCTTGAAAGCCGAAAAACATGAGTCATCGAAAACAAAGGCTTTATCATGTTCAAGAAAATTACATAAATGTTTAGAAATTTCTAAAAAATTAAAAATAAACCTTCTATAGAAACCTGCATGCCCGAGAAAACTTCGGATCCCTTTGACTGAAGTAGGTGGTGGTAATCTCTCAATCACCTCTACCTAGGCTATATCCATTTTAATTCCTTTAGATGTTATTTTGTGGTCGAGCATGATTCCCTCATCTACCATGAAATGACACTTTTCCCAGTTTAAGACTAGACCAGATTCTTCGTATCTTACTAACACTTTCTCTAGATTGTTAACACAATTGTCAAAATTGTCTCCAAAAACTTAAAAGTTATCCATGAAAATTTCAAGACATTCTTCCACCATGTTAGAAAAAATTGCTATCGTACACCTTTTGAAGGTTGCCAAGGCATTACATAGTCCAAACGACATCCTTCGAAATGCATATGTTCCATAGGGGAAGGTGAAAGTAGTTTTATCATGATCTTCCGGTGCTATGACAATTTGATTATAACCTAAGTAACCATTAATAAAACAATAAAAGGGTTTACTTACAAGTTGATCAAGCATTTGGTCAATAAAGGGTAAAGGATAATGATCATTCTTGGTAGCTTTGTTTAACTTACGGTAAACCATACAAACTCTCTAACCAGTAACAGTCATAGTTGGGATAAGTTCATTATTTTCATTACTTACCACTGTTGTACCTTCCTTTTTTTGGTACACAATGCACTGTACTTACCCATGTATTGTTGGAGATAGGATATATAATACCAACATCAAGCCACTTGATGATTTTTTTCATTACAACCACTCCCATAGTTGGGTTAAGTCTCCTTTCCACCTCAATGGAAGGTTTAGCATTATCCTCCAATAAAAATTTGAGTATACACACTGCCAGACTAATTTCTTTCAGGTCAGAAATTATTCATCCTATGCCTTATTGTGCCACATCAATACATCAATCAATCTCTTCTCCTGTTTCTGCTGCAACTTAGAAGAAATAATAACATGCAAATTGTTATCGGTTTGCAAATAAGCATATTTTAGTTGCCTTGGCAACGGTTTCAACTTTAAATTAGGAGGTTACTCAATAGAAGGTTTTACGAGTTTACTTTCCATACCTGAGTAATCCAATGGTCCAAAATATTTACCCGATCAATTTACCACCAATTTGTTTCTTCTTGCTCTTCATCGTTTGTTTCTTCAATTTCTTCATGTTTGACATCCGAATTGTAAGGCAATTCTCTTCTTCTAGGAAATTGAATTTTGAGGTGGTGTGGATGAATTTATATTCCTCCAGATCATCAACATGCTTTAAGGTTTGGAAAACATTCAAAGTGACTTGTTGATCATTTAATTGCATGTTGAGTTCTCCTCTTTCGACATCAATTATGGTTCTTTCTGTTGCTAAGAATGGTTTCCCAAGGATAATATATACAGACTCATCTGCTTCACAATCCAGAACAATAAAGTCAGTGAAAAAAACTTATCATCTTTTACCAATATGTCTTCAATTTTTCTCTCTTAATGCATATATGATATGTCTGCGAGTTGTAGCATAACTGTCGTAGGCCTTGCCTTCCCGATACCCAACTTTTGGAAAATTGATTTAGGTATAAGATTTATGCTTGCTACATGATCACATAGTGCTTTACTGATATAGTGGTCACCAATTACACATGGTATGGTGAAACTGCATGGATCCTTCAATTTGGGCAGCATTTGATTTTGCAACATGGCCATGCATCCCTCCTTCACATCAACTGTTTCAAACTCACCTAGCATTTTTCTCTTAGAGATGATACCCTTAAAGAACTTGGCATAATTCAATATCTGCTCAATTGCCTTAACCAAAGGCAAGTTGATGTGGACTTTCTTCAAGATATCTAAGAATTTCTTGAACTGGTACTCTTTTTTTTTTTGCCTTTTTAGCCTTTGAGAGAATGGTGGTGTAATTTTAAACTCCTCTTCCTTCTTATTCAGTTAGAATTTGGCCGATGGTCCTGCAATACTATCTGAAGTTACCTAGGCGTGCGTATTTGCTTGGGCAATCATTGGTTCATCAATGTCAACTGGGGCATTCCTGCTGGACGGATCCTTCTAAGCTCGGGTTTGTTATTCTTACCGATTTTTTCCAGTGGGTTGTGTAAGGGTGTCTCAGGTAACTCAAAACCACTTTGAATGGTGATTACCTTGCACTGTTCGTGACATAATCCTTTTGCGACTTTAGTATCATTGGGTAAACCACCTTATGGTCTTGTGTTCAAAATTTTTGCAAAATTGTCCCACTTGAGTTTCCAAAGATTTCTATATTGCATCTTGATTTTTCAATCTCATCTCAATCCTGTTAATAAAAGCGTCAGTTATTTTCATGAAATTATTATTCTCAGCCATGTATAATTCAATTTTTAACATAAAAGAATGGAGATAATTTTCCAAACTAGATGACATTAACTGCTGATGTGATGCCAACTGTATCCTTGATATATTTTGTTGAAATCCTGATACATGTTGGTTCTGATTCAGGGTATTGTTTGGGTTACCCCATGATAAATTTGGATGCTTCCTCTAGGATGGATTGTACGTGTTTGGCATTTCATTGTTGTTACGATTGTAGTTTCCCACATAGAAACTAGACCCTGATTTCATGGACACTCAAAAGAATCATGGTTACTGTTACAAAATTCACAACATGAATTCATTACCTTGATCCCTTATGTATTACTAGGTCGATGCATATTCTTTACCAAGTTGATTAAGGTAGCCAACTGTGCGGAAATAGATTTCATTGAATCAAGCTCGTTTATCGTGGCATTACGTCTGACTCCTCCTCTTTTAGTAGTTTGAAATTGATAGTCGTTCTTGGCAAGACGATTTATGATCTCTATTGCTTCTTCTGGTGATTTGTCGAGGAGTATGCCATTTGTCGAGACATCTAGCATCATCCTAGTTGGTGTGTCACTGAGTTGTAGAACATCGTCACTTGTGTCTATACTGGGAATTTGTGCATGGAACATTTGCGTAAAAGCTCCCTATATTGCTCCCAAGCCTCGTATATGGATTCATCATCTGTCTGCAGAAAAAGAAGTAATATCATTAATCAATTTATCAGTTATATTTATAGAACTAAATCTCGCAAGGAAATCATGACATAAATCCACCCAAGATTCTAGAAATCACGATGGGATAATATTTCACCACGATTTTTCCCTATCCCTCAGTGAATAAGGGAATAATTTTAGCCTTTGGACATCCTCATGGACTCCTTGTTTCTTGAATGAGTTGTAAATCTCCAAGAATGATTTGAGATGTTGTCTGGCATCTTCTATTGTCGATTCACAAAATTGACCAATTGTGTTGATGAACATTATTGGTTTTAATTTGAAGTAAACAACTTTTATTTCAGGTGTAGCAACTCCTGGATTTAGATTTTTGATATTTTTTTTCTAAGTAGTCTCGAATGGGCTTGTTCCTTACTTGAACAGTTCGTTCGATTAAAGCTCATCCTCCCCTTGCTTCGGCTATCTCATTGTCAATAGCATTAGGGTTTTTAATTGGATCAACGTGTTGGTCTCCCATTCCTCCTTGTTGCATTATTATCCTTCTATGAAAAGCTTGCTCGATTTCGGGTTCAAACGATACTCCAATAATGTAGGTCTTGATCTAGTCACACACATATGCAAAACCACAAAATCTGAGCCTTGAGAATTCAGAAAGAAAGAAAAAGGAAAAAATAATACTAATAATTAAATTGCAAGAAATTTAGAATCAAAGTCACTTTTGTCAATCATCGACAATGGAGCCAAAAACTTGTTGCGTGATTTAAGTGCTTCGCAATTTGTGCAAGTGTACACGTCACAAGTTATAGTATAGAAAATATATCGTCTCCACAGGAATTGGTATAACTCTATATTCTAACTTCTTGCAATGTTAAGAAGAAATAAAATGGTAATAGTAGGAGAGTGGATAAACAAATAAAATAAATGAACAAGTAAATAAAAGTAGATTGATATCAAGTGAGAGAGCATGCCAGGTTATCGTGATTATTGGTGTGACAACTGTCTGGAAAGTCTGAGTAGTTAATTGCCGAGGTAACTCAATTATCGTGGCAACTGAAAATAATTCAATTGCCGAAGCAACTGGGTTTCCTCCTTTAAAGCTCAGCAGAGCGTTCTTCAATGCCTTCTTGTTATTCCTAACTTCAAAGGACTGGTCAATTGTGCATGCCTTGATGATATATCCCTACGTTAACCACGAGTAAACAACAATCGATCTTATGCTCCTTTTAACCTTTGAAATCTAAATCTTATCCCTAAGATGGATTAACCTTCACTAACGTTCGTTCAAATGAAGATCATGTTCATTCGTTTCATGAATCTAAATCTCCTGATATTATATAAATGGATAAACTTTCGAGATCCTCTCCCAATTTACTCAAAGTCAATTAAAGAACCAAGAATGAACAAACTTTGAATTAAGAAAATCAAGAACTTAAACAAATCCAAAAGTTCCACAACCATAAAACCCCAATAAGCCAAGCCAAATTAATTTAGTTCATGACTGGGTGAAAAAGATTACAAGATAAAGATTTCTCAATCCCATGAAAAGAAAAATAAAGAATAAATAAATAAGAAGAAGATTGTGCTCCTTTTTCTCTCTCTAGCCACCTCCCTTTGAGCGTCCTCTTCGTCTCTTGATATAGGATGTGTGTGCTTGCTTGCTTTAGCTTCTTGGATGAGAATTTTAATTCCAATAAAAGAACTATTAAATCTCTTTTAAACAAAAGAGGTAATAAATCTCTTTTAATAAAAGAAATAAATCTATTTTATCTTTATCCTTTAATCTCTTGCAATTAAGATATCAACTTTATAGGAATTATCTTCTTGTGCTGTGATTATCTTTTCCACAAATTTATACACATAGCAGTATCTTTTTCACAAAATCAACCAAAATATAATATTAAACTTAACGATGAAGGAAACTATGAAATTATGCATAAATGACTAATAATGCAACTTGACCAAACCTAAATCTAGCAATAATTATGGGTAAAATGGTAGAAAACATAGTATTTTTATAAACTTAACACAGTAATAGATGGCTACGAATCTAAAAGCTATCAACCCAAAACGATGCCTTCATTGTTAAATTAGGTTTCAACCTATTAGAGGGAGAAGATGCATTATGGGCACGGGTCCTCTGGTCCAAATACAAACTCCAAGGACCAGTCCCTGATTCGATTAGAAAATGATAATGCACTTCTGTATGGCATTCCTTAAGTCATATATGGCCAATAATAGAGGAACAAGTAACATGGTCCCTCGGGAATGACCAACGTGTACTGTTTTGGCTTGACACTAGAACATAAACCTCCTACAACGATTTTTTGATGTAGCTCTAATATTTCATATTTTGGCCACTCCCCCACCATGCATGGACGCGAGTAAAGATGTCAATGGGTCAGGTTAGGATTGGATTTTTGGTCAATTCGGCCTGACCGAGAATATACATCCTCTATCCGAATCTGACTCGATTCGAAAAATTTTATATCATCCATCTGATCTGATCCGACTTGAAAAATATATACCCTCCACTTGACTCTGACCCGACCAAAATTTTTATAGTATAAATCCGACCTGATCTGATTCGATATAAAATAAGAACTTAATTAAAGAAATAATAAAAATTTTAAGGAAATTATATTATTATCCTTGGGTCGAGTCGGAATTTTTTAACCCTCCATCCGAACCTGACCCGACCTTACCCTATCCCTTAAAAAATCAGACACGAACCTTAAATTAAAAAAATTTACCCCATCAAATCGGTTAGGTCAAAACCGTCGAATTCGAATTAATTTTTCATCTTTAGACTTCAAGAACGATCTATCGGTCTATACGTGGAACGAGGAGGGTAAGTGTACGGTAAAATAAACATACAACCAATTACAAAAATCACAATGGGACGCTAAAGACGACACCTGGTCCTTGGCTTGGACCTTTGACGGCCCTCAGTGCATCTGCCAGTTTATCTGGCTAACACTTCGCTATTGACTACTCACCAACTGTGAAAGAGGCTGGCAACACATAACCTCAAATACACCTTGTTCAATTTGCAAGAATGCAAACGAGGATATCATCTACGTATTACGAGACAGCCAAATTACATGAACACTATGATTGCAAATTATCCCAACTAGTAGCCGTGATGAATTGTCCTCGTCCCCCCTTAGGGAATGGCTTCAAGCAAACCTCTTGAACTCCACTCATATCATGCGAAATGTGATTGGAATTACTTATTTGAAATCCTTATTTGGCATCTCTGGAAAAGCGTAACAACATTATATTCATGGGAGAAAAAGGATCGGTCTTTGGGCTCATACAGTCAGCTATCTCATGGGCAAAGGTAATATTACTGTCGACCGTCGCCAATACAGTTCCTCGATTGTCGGCACGACCAAGATAACAAAGGACGACACCACTAGCGGAATAGTTAAGTTAAACACCGACGATGTTGTGAGCCTACACAGTTTTTTGGCCTCAGTTGAAGGTATTGCACGAAGAGAATATGGACAATGGTTATTCGGTTTCAACAATACGATCGAATCGTGCTCAAATTTGAATGTTGAACTTTCGGCTATACTCAAGGGACTGCAACTACTATGGGACAAAGGTTATCGATAGGCAATTGTGGCAACAGATTGTCTGACGATGGTATACATACTCTCATTTGACCAACGTGCCCGGAAATCAATAATAGGCCTCCGTATTCGATGTCTCCTTGCTCGGGAATGAGATGTACAAGTGATTCACACACCCCGCGATGCGAACAAAGCTGCGGACTTATTAGCTACGTCCAGTGACCACCAGCACTCGAGACTGCAAATATTCCAACAGCCACATTTAGAGCTGGAACTACTGCTTCAATAGGATTACAGCACTAGTCCCCTAGCAGGGACCTCTAATTAGCCTTTGCTTTACCGCGCCTCTAATTAAAAAAAACCTACAAACCGCTGAATTATTAAGTCACATAAGAATCAAAACCTGATTTCTATTTGATTAATGATTGGTTGATTGAGGTATTAAATTAAAAAAATAGTTCCAACAACAAAAAATTTAAAATTAACTTGAAAAAAATAATATAGTTAAAAGGTTAATTTGACATTTAATGTGTTAAAAAGACGAAAAGATAAAATATCTTACATTTATATTTATTGGTAATCGTGTTTTTAAGTTTATATAATTAATGAAACCATAACTTAAACATACAGTTTTGAAATGCGATATATTAGCAATTTTTTAACTATTTAATGATAGATTATCAAAAAGATACATTTTTATCATGTTCGGGATTAAATTAAAACTTTTTAATTTTATAATTAAATAAAAAATATATTAATAATTGAGTGATAACTGTATAGTTTACCTTAAATAATAATACAACCACTCTTTATTGGCTTATCATAAGCAAAGTTAAAGGAAAATTTGTAATACACATTGAAAATCAAATGTAAAATGAATGAACATATCTTATTGGTTGGTTAAACTATTCATCTTTATTATCTCATATTTTTTAGATCATATGTTATGGAATCACTAAAAACACTTTCCTTTAGCTTTTCGATAGGATCAAAATTAAAGTTAAATTTATAAAAAATAAATGTAAAATGAGAATAATAAAAACAATGATAAAAATATTATATAAAAAAGACTCTTCAGTTCTCATTGGTTTTGTTTTTCAAATATAACTCTCAACGATTTAATATTGAAATCCTACACTCATAACGTTTCTAATATTTGAACCCAAAATTTAAAAAATAACAATAATTTCCTTACAACATCCACTACACAATTTTAATAAAATATACCAGCATGTGTATGACTTTTTCATGGCGCCCAAACATGCACTAACGTGGGCTGCCTTGTGGGAATGGGGAAACACAAATCGATATAAATGTTATATAAGTATTAAAACAAATATTTAAAGGCTATGATTATTATAACAACACTCATTTTACTTCTTGTGAACAAAAAACCCATCAACTATTTTTGTTATCAACCACGACATTAGTTTTAGTGTTATTGATATTTATTGTATTCCTTTATTTAATTAAATTGTACCTTTTCTTTTTTTTTCTTGTTTTTAAAATTTTCAATAATTATGTTTTCTTAACAAGTTTCTTTTGTATTTTAACATATTTTCGGCAGTTTGATTGCTATTTTTGTTTATCCATTGTTCAGGATTGGATTGACATCGTCACGACTGATCATTATGACACTTATTTGTTATCATATTAATTTTCCTTGTTTTGGACCCAATTTGAATCCCGAACTATGCAGGAAGAAGTGAACAAGATAGTAATCGTACTTATTCCGAAAATGGAAGTACCTGAAAATATTACTTAGTTTCAACCTATAAGTCCGTGTAATGTCCTGTATAAGGCAGTGACGAAAGTGATAGTTAATTGATTGAAACCTTTGTTACCACTTTGGATTTCAGAGAGTCGGACAAGTTTTGTTCCGGGGAGTAGTATCACTGTATCACCAACAACATTGTAATTGCTCAAGAAGTGGTATATTCTATGAAGCGGAAGAAATGGAAAGTCGGTTAGATGTCAATTAAGATAGATTTGGAAAAGACGTATGATCGGCTAGAGTGGTCTTTTATTGATGACACCCTAGCAGATATAAATTGCCCGGATGCATTACGTCAACTTATGATGAGTTGTGTGTCTACAGTATCAACACAAGTTGTGTGGAATGAGACCAAAATTGAAGCGTTTCGTCCTGCGAGAGGAATCTGACAAAGGGATCCGCTTTCCTCGTATCTCTTTGTGCTTTGTATGAAACACTTAGCTCAAGCGATACAACAAGAAGTAGCTCGTGGGGAGTGGCGATCAATTTGCTATCGAGAGGAGGACAAAAGTTATCCCATCTATTTTTTGCAGATGAGTTAAGGACATAAAGTGAGCCATGCTTATGGTCGAGTAATTGTGTATTTGAACCTTCGAGTTCGTCTACCTTACGTTATTTGATTTGTTTGGTGTGAGTTTAACACTTCAATACCTTGCGACTTTCGGGTTTGTCCATCTTACATGAATTGTTCCGCTTAATGTTTAGTACTAAGGTACATTTTAGACCTATGGGTTTGTCTACTCTTATGTTATAGATTCTGTGTTGATATCGAATTTTATGGATATTTATATCAATCTTATAATTCACGTTATCTAAATAGACCCCTTCTATAATATACGTCGGACATCTTTACTGATGATTTATAATAATTGATTAATATTGATATTATGACAATGATGTTCCTGTGACATATGTTAATGATAAATTTAAGCATGTTAGCTCAAAAAAAGGATATTGTAGTATAACTTGTTGATCATTCATCATGATTGAGTTCATTGTTATGAATAATTGTTGTATCTTAGATTGAGTGGGCTTATAGTACATGTTGCAGAATATTGCTAATATTTATATGATAAAATGAATAAGATGTACGATGACTCGAAATAAGCTATTCCTTAGACGTCACATAAGTATGTTGAACCCTGATAATTAACTATAGATTATAGGTGTAAATGTTTAATGCTTACATGCTAATATCAAATTCATATGCTTATGCTTATGACATTATGAAATATAGTATAATATATATGTATTATTCAGCTTTGTAAGTTCATCGTTTGAATTGTTTTTTTTTTGTGTGTGTTTAGGTTGCAAGTTTTATGGATCACGGAGGGCTAATGACATCACCGTTGGGGTGCGTTGGGTTCACGGAATGTAAGATTACCAGTGTGAATGTAAGATTACCAGGGAATAGGATTACTGGGAATATTGTATTTTGTGTTTGGTTGGTTTAGCAGGAATGTAAGATTACCGTGTTTGGTTAAAGGAATAAAAGATTATTAGAATGTATATTTGACCAAATTGTCCTTATTATATATTTATTTTTTAACAAGTTGAAAAATATTTATATATTTTCTTTAAAAAATTTAAATTCATAATATATATATATATATTTACAAAATTAAAAATATAAAAAGGTTTAATGAAAGGGTAAAATTTTATTTTAACCCTCGAACTTTATATAAAATTTTAATTATATACTTTTTTTGTAAATAAAAAATAGTTTAGGGATAAATTTGTAATTTAACATCGTAGAATTTTTATTATTCAATGACAGAAGAATAATATATTTGAAAAAAAATTAAGGTCATTTTAGTCCAAAACGTCGATAATCCAACAATATCTAAGGAAAGTGAGGTAATGACATTCCCGGTAATAGACCCCCAAAAAATCTACTGTTGGTGATAAAACATTACCGGGAATGAGATTCCCGGCCAACCAAACATGGGAATATGGATTCCATTCCCATGGGAATCCCACATTCCTTGATCCAAACACCCCCTAAGGGTGCGTTTGGTTCACGGAATGTAAGATTACCAGGGAATATGATTACTGTGAATGTTGTATTTTGTGTTTGGTTGGTTTAGCAGGAATGTAATATTACTGTGTTTGGTTAAGAGAATAAAAGATTATTGGAGTGTATATTTGACCAAATTGTCCTTATTATATATTTGTTTTTTTAACAAGTTGGAAAATATTTATATATTTTCTTTAAAAAAATTAAATTCATAAAATTTATATAATTTTTTTTACGAAATTGAAAATATAAAAAGGTTTAATGAAAGGGTAAAATTTTATTTTAACCCCTGAACTTCATATAAAATTTTAATTATAAACTTTTTTTTGTAAATCTAAAATAGTTTAAGGATAAATTTGTAATTTAACCTTTATAGAATTTTTATTATTCAATGACAGATTAATGATATTTTTTAAAAGAAAATTTTTTTTAAGGGTATTTTAGTCCAAAACGTCGGTAATCCAATAATACCTAAGGAAAGGGAAGTAATGACATTCCCGGTAATATATCCCAAAAAATCCACTATTGATAATGTAAGATTACCGGGAATGACATTCCCGGCCAACCAAACGGGGGAATGTGGATTCCATTCCCGTGAGAATCTCACATTCCCCCAACCAAACACACCCTAAGAGTCTCAATGGGATCACCTAAGTGTTGTAATGAGTACTTAAGTGGGCACGTAAGAATTAAAATTTTATATGAGTTAAGTTTGTAAATATTTATTTGTATATTTGAGTTTTTTTTTAAAAAAATAAAATAAAAGAGCTCTAATTTTTGTACAACTTATATAAAATTTAAGAAAATCGGTCTTCATTGTTTAGAAATTTCTTGATCACTCTAGTGGCGGAGTATGGAACACACAAACTCGACAGAGGTTCGAAGTGGGGGCGAGTTCATACTAAAAATGATATAAAATTCAGGTATAAAAAATAATTTCATTTCTTTAAAATCATCATCAGTGTTTTTGGATATTCATGGGACAGTTTTGGTCAAACTTATTCATGGAATTAACACACGTCATGCTTATTCAAGCCTGACCCAAAATATTGACTTAAAATTTTGTCCAAGCATTATTTATGTTTGTAAATAATAAATCCAAGCTTGTTTTTGGTCTGCGCATATTTTTCTAAAATATTTATTTAAATTTTCAAATTTATTATTTAATAATTTATATTATGTTTAAGGTAAATTATAAATTTGATAAATAAACTTTCATATGATTCCAATTTTAGTCACCGTACTTTCAAAATTTTCAATTTGCTCATTAAACTTTATAGATTGAGTTTTTTTTGTCACTTTACCGTTAAACTTCTCATGCAATTATGATGTGGCTTAAAGAAATAGTTTTTTAATCTTTAAATTTCTATGTTTTTCTAAATTACACTAAACCTCATCGCCAACAATTATCCACCGCTGCCCACATCGCTGAACCCATCTCCGACCATCAGTGGCTTGCACCGCCACCTCCAACAGCACCGGCGTTGCCTCCCGATCGAATCCCTTCCCCTCACCGTTGATGAAATCATATCGTTCACTGTAAAATCATAGGAAATCGTTTGATGACCCATCCTTAATCTCCGTTGCCCGTCACCGTCTTCGGAGCTTCCAAGCGTCGTCGGAGAAGTCGAAACTTCGAAGGTATAATCTCAGACCTGCTTTGATTGAAAGCTTTTTAGGGTAAATAGTTTTTGGTTTAGGCTTTAGGGGAAAGAGAGGAATATTTTGGTGTATTTTTCTAATTTCCACGGTGGCCGGTGGTGGCACATGATGACCGACCGGGGGACGAATTTCCTCCGGTGAGGGAATCCTAGAGAGAGATCAGAGCTTTTATCTCTAAGAGGAGAAGCCCAAAAAGAGAAATGGGAGGTTTAGACCTCCTTGGACCAATTTATGGGTTTAAATACCCCGAACGACGTCGTTTTGGGGAGAGAGTGTTGGTGTAATTTTGGGAATGGGAAAATCTCGTTCGTGGTCCCTGTAACTTTGTAATCTTCCAATTTAGTCATTGAAAGCATATTTCTGTGCATCTCAATTTAGTTTTCGCATTTTATTTATTTATATTTTAGTCCATGACTATGTTTATATATATTTATAGTAAATAACATGTTTAGTCCCTTATATTTTAATAGTTTATATTTTAATTAGTAATAAAAGCTAAATTACATTATCAATATCTAGATTTAATAACATTTATAATTAGGACTATTACTTTAGATTTTTACAATTTATTCCCCGAACTTTAATATTTTAAATAACTACAGGATTTTTTATATTTATAGTACTTAACATATTAAGTATTTGCAGTAGTAAGCTTAAATAATTTTATTTGCATGATTTAATAATTAAATTAAATACAAATTTGTTAATTTATTACGAAGGCATTAATTAATAAACAACGATACCAATTTTGGGCGTTGTAGGGGTGTTAATCATTCCCCACACGTAACCGAATCCCGAACACATTTTTTGGTAAAGCATACCCTTTTTGTGTTATTTTAATATTATTCTTTGGAATTTTATTAAAATAACATATCATTTTGGTGACCAATCACACCTCGATAAATGATTGGTGGCGACTGCTCAAATTTGTGTTTTATCTGATTCAAAGAAGAAAAATACTTACTTTCTCGAGACAGCTACACTTCTGTGTACACTTTGTTTGTTTTTTGCGCTGGGAAAATAACCGTCTCGACACGTCCATTCGTTACATTGTCGCCACTACCGAAGTCCTATCCTCTTTTTGACCAAAAACCAATCGATTTGCCCTCTTATCGTACTGCATCCATCATCAAGCGTTGGGTAAGCGGTTCGAACCTTTTCCATTTGTTTTTCATTGTTTTGTTGCATTATCCGATGCCAAAACACTATTTTTAGGCCACCCGACTGATTGTTCATCTCACCCTAACTCAATTTGGCTTGCACCAATTAAAACCCCGTTTCTCTAAGCCACGTCATAACGGCGTGAAAAGTTTAACGGCAAAATGATAAAAAACTCAATCTATAAAGTTGAGTGAGAAAATTAAAAATTTTAAAAGTACAATAAGTAAAATAGGAATCATATAAAAGTTCAATAATCAAATTTGTAATTAACCTGTAATCACCATTTTTCAACATCCATATTATTAATATTATTATATTATTAATATTATTATTATTATTACAAACCCAAAATGCCCAGAAAACCCAAGCCCATCAATATATACCCACACAAACCCTAAACAAAGCCCCAAATAAAGCCCATACTCGTATCCGACTTGAGGCCCAGCTGACCCAACCCATTTCTACCTATTGTTTCATCATAACCCTAGATAACTGTTGTCGTTGCCTGTTACTCATGCCACCAGATCAGTTTTTCCAGACGTCGCCTGTTGACATCCAAAGTGTCGGTGACCTCCTATGATAGCCATCCTTTCAGCAACATCAAAAAAATGGAGATCGGAGTCAAAAATCAAGTATATCTAGGATTTTATTATTATAAAAAAACCTATGTATAATTTTCTGTTATAAAACCAAACCATTTTATAAGGAGAGGGATCTTTTTTCTATAATTTTTTCAGAGGAAAAACAAGGCTTATTCGAAGGTAGTTTTTTTCTTTATTTATGGTTTCGTTTTAGTTTAAAAAAAACTTGTTATGAATCTATTTCTAATTTCGAAATAAAAAGCAAACATAATATATATATATATATATATATATATTTGTGCATGTGTGTGTGACCTATTTTACAGCAAGTAAAAGAAAAAATAGAGATAAGGGTAAGGGGTTTATCTTGTGAGGGAAAAGTAAGTCGAGCCTCATTGGTCGGAGTGAGAGGAAGCCCAAGCGTCGAAATATTGTCGAGGGTGTTTTTAAGCGATTTTTGATGTTTTTGGCCCATAATTGATGTTTAGGGGATAGATCTAGGTTTTGGGGTTATTTTAATGGAGTTTAGACATTTCCGGCCACCGTGTGTAGCGATCGAAAGCGGGAAAAATTGCCTGCAGTGGGCCGATTGAGGGAGAGCTGAGAGAACTCTCACAAAAAATTTTGGGTTTTGGTTCAAAAATGAAAAAAGAAAGAAAGAATAATATATATAGGAAAAGTTAATGAGTTAATTGCTTTTTAAATACCTATAACTTTGTTGTGTTTTTACATTTTGGTCCCTGTAGGGACAAAAACTGCTATTTTACATTTTTGTTATGTATGCTTTAATTTTTCAGTTTATTCACGTTATGGTCCCTGTTATTTTATCTTGTTTTTACATTTTAGTCTAGTAGGGTTCAAAATTGTAATTGTTCCTTTTATTTGCTTTTATTTATTTATTTTGGTGAAATTTCTTTTTAATCCTTGAAATTTAGTTGTGTTTTTGCATTCTAGTCATGTGTATTAACTATTTAATTTTTTTAATATTCATGGACTAATTTTGTGATTTTCTCTTTTTAATTTAGCAGGTTATTTTTTAGGATTAAATAAAAATGGAAAATTGCTCTTAGGTCCATGTATATTGCGTGTGTTTTGCATTTAATCCCTAGTCTGTTTGTTTTTATTTTATTCCGAATTAGACTTTAATATCAATTTATTTTATGTTAGTCCCTTTGTATGTTCAATTTTAGTTTATTAATTTTAAATTCATGCAATTAAGTCCATGAATGTATGTTTATTTTATTTTTATGATTTTTTTTATTTGTTATTTTAATTATTTTTATTTGGTTTATTAATTTTTTATATATAGCTTTAATTCTCAGATTTAGTTTTAAATTAGATTAACATTCAAATCATATTAGAAATTAGGACGACACTTTAGTTTAATCAAGGAACAATTCGATTCGAGTTTTTGCACTAAAAATGTCCGATTACTCGAGTTGATTGTCGAATCCTTAATTTATTAATATTCGAATAATTTTAAAATTACCTTAGCATAATTCCTTCCTTTTAAAAAGTATTAGGGCTTAGAGTTGTAGATTAATCCTCTAAACTTTAAGATTTATAGACTTAGATCCTTAAGTTTTAGAATTTTAAATTTATGTCTTATAATTTTAGTTTTTTAATCCTTTGACTATTTTGTCCCCAACGCTTTAACATTGACATAATTAAATAGGATATAGAGCCTCCACTTTTAGATAGATTTAATATAGTTCCCCTAATTTAGGGAATAATCCGAGTCGGCCCTCGCGTAAATGCTCAAGGGACCACCTCATTTATTCGATTCAATAATCAGTTTAAAAATAAAATAGGGTTAATATTAGAACATACACTTATAGGTTTGAATCTTTAGGTCCTTTAATTTCATAATTTGGAACTTTAAGCTAGAAATAACCTTAATTTACTTTAGTTTAATTAAGATAAATAAATTTTGTTTGATCACATTTTATTTTTTAACTCTTAGGCATTGTTCACTTATTTAGTAATAATAGTATATCTCCCACCATCATGCTCCGGGTGTGACTACTGGAGATTCCCGAAATAGGTCGACATCCTTTTCAAAGACCACATCATGTTTTCTAAAAACGACGCAATATTTGGTTATTAGACACAATAGTTGATCTCCCATATTTACGCTTGGGAGCAAATGCTATCGATCTTGATAAACGAATACTCTTTTCAACTTTGCATCCATAATGATTTTCAAATTAAATAAAGATCGAACTCAAAATTTCTGATTTTAAATATAGGGTAATCAACTAGGTACCAATTCTTAGGCGCTTGTGGGGGTGCTAATCCTTCCCCACGCGTAACTGACTCCCAATCCCGATTTTTGGATTTTCGCAGACCCTAACATTTGTTATTTTTATAAAAATAAAATGTTTTATTAAAATCATCGGGTTTTTATGGTGTCCTAATCGCACCTTAAATGATTGGTGTCGACTCCTCACATTTAGAAAATCTTTTTAAAGAGAAAACCCCAAGTCAGTATCGGTCTTTCCTTGCTCGGGTGAAAAATGGTGTAGACAGCTTGGCGACTCCACTGGGGACTTTTGTTTTAAAACAAATTGAGAGTCGAGCCACGAGTTGGTTACCCTGTATTTATGATTTTAGAAATTATGAGTTCGATCTTATTTAATTTTTGATTCATTATGTTATTTTAAAAGAAAAATAGATTTTCTCTCTAGTTAATGCTTACACTTCCATGAAATTATTTATAATTGTTGCATGTCATAGCTCTAAACCTCAGCTCAATCTCGATTTACCTAAGTAGAGAGAAACGTCACACCTCACGAGGAGCAATGGGCTTCCTTATGTGGGTCTGATAAAGTATCTCTGGAAAACATCCTAAGTTGCCTATCCGATTGTCAATTCTGAGATACGATTTTAGTGGTGTGATCCCCTAAGCCAAATTCGATTCGCAAGTCTGTAATAGGCCAGAATCGGAGGCAACATTAGCAGGTTGTAAAGACAGCTTGGGAACCTTTGCTAGAACCCAGCCTCATATACAAAATTTAGTAAACGTACCCCACTAGAGCCATCTGGATAACCTAGGAGAGCTAGAACACATGCGGTTATGATTATTAATTTTCTTTGTATGCTTTATTTTTTTCAGTCTCAACTTTGTCAAATTGATTATTTTTGCTAAGATTACATTTCTTTGACTAATCATTTCAACTGACTTGATTCTTTTTGTCTTGTTTCCATGACTAACATTGATTTCCTTTTGTATGGTTTTGTTACAGTTTTACATAAACAAGACATATCATTCAAAGGTATTGATCCCTAAAATAATTGATTATTTAGAAGGTTCTTGAAATACAATGCCCACAACAATGTCTTTCTCTAGGATTGGAAGAATTTTGAAGATACTCTACAAGCGTCAAGAGATAGGCTACCTACTAAGGAGACGAGCCAGACATATGTCTGCTGAGGTAACAAGTTGGACTCGAGATGATTCAACCCTGAAGCCAATAGTTGAAGATCATGAACCAGCTCAAAAAGATTTCTGAAAGTAGGAAATGAAGTAAAAGCATTAAAGATGATGTAGTACCCAAATGCTTGAAAGAGCTGGAGAACTTACAGATGGACCATATTTTCACTTCCCCAGTGTACCGAGACATTGTCGGTTTTCAAGAATTGTTCAAGGAATAGTTACTTTTGGGATCAATTCCTTGTTGCATTTCCATCTCGCATTTTGCACACCCATTTTGCATTTGCATGTGCATCTTTGCATTAGCATACATACATTGTACATGAATACATTGTATCTCAACGTGAATTAATCACGGATTTGGGGAATGACTTGCGGAGAGTCCCGTGATAAAAGTTTTAAAGTGAGATAAAGCCAACCATTTATACCTAGCAAAGGATTAAGAAGTATGGATGTGATGTTAGCACCGTATGAAGTTCGAGGCACATCGTCGAGATCCATGGGGCACTGAGAAGTAGGGCCCAATTTTTTTTGACCCAGGGGTATTGACCTTTAACTCGTAATGAGACATTCATGGCCAATTAAAAAGAAAATTTTCTACCCATCGTAAACCTTGTAGAACTAGCTTTGTCCTATTTGAACGCGTTTTTCTTTCTTTCTTTGTTTTCTCAATAAATATTTTATTGATTGAACTTATGTCGTTTTCCAAAGTTTTGAGCAATAAATCAAGTTTTAATCCTGTAATTCTTTGAATATCAAATGAATTAAAGGTTCTTTTACTACTTCATTAATTATAAATCGTTGACAAGGGGCAAGATTAAACCTTCCACACCTCATCCAAATCCGAAATAACCATTGTTGGGTTCCTTACCCAAAATAACATACATGTACTCCTAAAAGACTGAACCTTGACATCACTACCCTCTGAAACCATAAAGTCAGGCCCCCTTCCTCCCCGAGGCATCAAAACTTGTACTTTTACCTTCCCAGACAGAAATAACATTTCCATAACATTACCTTTTTCAGAATAACGACTTTGAAGTCACACATTTTCCTTCTTAGACACAAAACCAACATTCATTTACCAACCCCAATAAATCCTGGGGCATATCAGGAACCTTTCCTGCAAGAAAGACAAGATAGAGTGTTGCATATTAATTTTTGAGATTTCGAATAATTGGGGCATACTAAGTGCGAATAGAAGAAGAAGAAATAAAGAGAATCATTGAAATAATTCTATCATACAATAATTACATTATTTTCATGTAAATAAGGTTAATCATGAATACTCGTCCCCCTGGGATACGTCTTTTACAAAGACTTCCATGTCTAAGATGATGAACGACTTTGTTTCATTTATCTTTTCAAATATATGTATATGTATATGTATGTATATATATATATACACACACACACACATATATATATATACATACATATACATACATATATATATATATATATATATATATATATATATATATATATATATATATATATATATATATATATATATATATATATATATATATATATATATATATATATATATATATATATATATCCTTGTGTCTCCTTTTGAGCCTATATTTTTTTTTCTTATTCAACCCTAACCAAGGATCACCCTCCACATTGGGGGAAAAGGCGAAGGACATATGCTCGCATGAGTGAAGATCATCAATCCAGATTTTGCTACAGAATCAAGTCATGACAAAATAAAGTAAGAAATAACAAGATATCGCGAGGTAGTCCAAATATGAAGCATTCGAAGATCAAATCGTGTTAACGACACAGAGAGAAAGAAGAAAATATATAGAAAAAAAAGACATAAAAAGATAGCAAAAAAGAGAAGAGGAGAAGAGAAAAAAAAGAAAAAATAGAAAAAAAGAGAAGAAATAAGAAAGAAAATCGATCAAATACTTCAAGACGAATTAATCGAATCAATTCGTCAGAAGACCAGAGAACACCAAAAAATATATATAATAAAAAAAAGACGCGAGAAGATTCAAGTCGAGAAAGACCATATTGAAGACAGTAGGGCAAATTGATCCTTGGTTCAATCCTTAAACACATATTTAGACCTATTTATCTCTTTATTTCATAACCGTGAGCTCCAACCTACATTACATGCCTGAAAAATCCTTTCTAATCATATATGGGTTTCTAAGTGGAAAGACTATCTTCAGATTTCATTTCGCCCCTCAGGGTTAATTTTATTTGTAAAATTGATCCTTGGTTCAATCCTTAAACACTTATTTAGACCTATTTATCTCTTTATTTCATAACCGTGAGCTCCGACCTACATTACATGCCTGAAAAATCCTTTCTAATCATATATGGGTTTCTAAGTGGAAAGACTATCTTCAGATTTTATTCCACCCCTCAGGGTTAATTTTATTTGTAAAATTAGTTTTCTAAAATTTTTAATGCATGATAGAAAAAAAAGAGGCTTCAATACATAAAATTTTAGATAACGTGTTGAAACCAAAGGAGAATTCGAGTTGAAAACTTGAAAAGGCCGCTCGAACACAAAGATTGTCAACCATTGCATAAAAAGACGATCTTATACATCTCTTGATAAAGCATTGCACAGTCCAAATGCACTCACGAGGGCTGAGAACCAGTGAACATTTCCAAAAGAGAAGCATGACTACTTCTTCATCATATCAATGAACACCATAATCAAGAACGCAAGAAGCCTACCTGAAACACATTACCTCCCTAGATTAACTTGAAACACATTACCTTCCCAATTCAGCATAAGCCTTTTATCATCATTAATCTTTACACTTTTTAAATGTATATAATTTTTGAAGGATTAAAAGAAAATTTGACTTATTTGATATTCAGTGAACTCTTATTTTACAATTTGTTTTGATTGTGAGCCGGAAGAAAATGACAATACTTTTGAATTTTATTCAACATATTTTCACATTTCTAAAATAAAATAAGGAAGAGAAACATTTTCAAATAGGACAATCTCAAATGAAAAATGTCCTTGAAGTTGGTGAGACTCATTCTGCCTCTATCGAAGAAAAAGAGCAAACGATGCCAGAACAATGAATCATTTCTTGAAAGTAAATAGTTTGAGAGATCAGAAGGACTAGAGGAAAAAACTTCTAACACTTGATTATGTCTTTTTCAAGAAGCAGACGATCACCTTAGTTGAAGATGGCTTATATCCTAGCTCATGAAAAAATGAAAGAAATTTATGATCAATTATTAAATGTCCATCATGGTCATGGCATCATGAAGAGAATCCCTCAAGCTATTCGTTAACATAACTGATTAGCGATACAAGAGTGAGACCATTCGAGATTAATATTTTGGCACGAAGAGAGCCACGAGTACCCACATTGGGGCATTACCTAAACCTGATGTCATTAAGATCACAAGACTCAAACCAAACATACATGGTGAATGACCTCCTTCGCTTGGAGTGCCAAGGTCGAAAGATGAACACAAAAAGAGCTTACCTTGAGTTGAACCATTCATGCTACAGTTAGCCAAGGACTCTTTAGAAACAATTTTGATTGAAAATTTGAGTCAAAGATGTGTAAGGGCCCAGTCATCTACCTGATCGCAACGAGAATTCAAGGGAGGAAGCACTTCTTCTAGAATCATGTTGAAGAAGCAAGACAAAAGATAGAAGATGAGAGGGATGTGATTCTTCCAGAAGATTAGTTTGACCATGCTGATATTAGGGGAAGACTCCATATAAGAGTGATCAAGTGAAGGAAGATCGAGATCTCTATTTTGAAGTCAAAAGAAGAATACTGATAAATATTTATGCACATAAGAAATTCATTCATTACCTTTTGATACATGTTGCATTCACATTTCAGGCATCAAAGCATATCTTTATAGATTTTTCACGAAAAGTGGAAAAGAAAAAGATAGAATTCAAGCCTTGAATGAAGGGAATTATATTATGAGTGGAAGAACCTCAAGAATTGAGGAACCTAATCCAAGAAGAATCATTACTTTGACATGGGGGTACGTTGCCCAAACAACATGATATTTTCAAAGTAATTTTTAAAAGAAGCTAAGCCTAATTTTATGGGGTTCCTTGAAAACTAAGAAACTAAGCTTGATTTTCAAGGGTTTCTTGACAAGTAAGTCCTTCGGGCCATCCATAAGACATTCGGGCATGATGTTTTCAAATGATTTTTTAGAAACTAAGCCTGATTTTTAGGGGTTTCTTGATGATTATCTCCAAAGAATTTTTAAAGGAAGCTAAGCCTAATTTTTAGGTGTTCCTTGATGACAACTGAAAACGAAAGAGTTTTAGAAACTAAGCCTGATTTTCAAGGGTTTCTTGATGTTTTTAAATGAATTTTTGAAAGAAGTTAAACCAAATTTTAGGGGGTTTTGATAACTGTAAATGAATTTTTTTTAAGAATCTAAATTTATCAAGGGTAAAAAATAAAAAAAAAATTATTGGGGAAAGATGCACCCATTCACAAGTCAAGATTCACAAGAATACACTCAGGTGCGGAAGATAAAGAAGACAATCAAACAAGGAAAAAATGAAGACTGCTCTAATAACCATTTCCAACAGATTAAGAAAACATGCATTCATACATGAATTTGCATACTTGCATCATACATTTCATCATTTCATACACATGATAAATTTTATTTCCCTCTCATGAGGATGCCTGTAAAGTCTATTTTGAAAAACTAATTTATCCTTCTTAGGATCATTTTTTCAAGAGAATTGTTTGAGTCCTTCTTAGGACCGTTTTTCTGGGATGTCGCGTGAGTTTTGCTTAAAATTTTCCCTAGAAGCATTTTCATATATGCCTTTCTTCTAACTTGACTTTTCTAGTTCATTTCAATGAGAATGAGCAGTGTCGTTTCCAAGATGGACCCAACAAACACAAAAAACTCATCAATTTGCAACATTAAGGAATTCAAAGAGTCAACAAAGATTTCGTTTCACGACTTCAACAAAGAATCAATCAACATTTTTCACCATTTAAAGAAATGGATCTCAGCAAAATTCGAGGACCTTTGGGTCAATACCTTCGGGTACTTCAAACACAATTATTACTGACACATGATAACCTTTTGCAGGTTTGAAAATCTTCAAATAGAAGATAAACCGATCAACATTTCCAATGGAAAGTTCATAATGAGAATAACTCATCTGACAGAGGGAGAAGAAGTTCATAATGAGAAGAGCTTGTTCGACCTATCACTCGATTCATGACATTTCGAATCAGTGACACCTTGCTTGAGGGATTGACATTTCTGATGGAGAGTTCGTAATGAGAAGAACTCATCCAACGAGGGAGAGGAAGTTCATAATGAGAGGAACTTGTTCTACTTTGGCTTAACATTTCCAGTGTAGAGTTCATAATGAGAATAACTCATCCAACGAGGGAGAGGAAGTTCATAATGAGAAGAACTTGTTCGAACTTGGATCAATATTTCCAGTGGAGAGTTCAGAATGAGAAGAACTCATCCGACGAGGGAGAAGTTCATAATGAGAATAACTTGTTCAACCTAGGATCAACATTTCCAGTGGAGAGTTCATAATGAGAAGAACTCATCCGACGAGGGAGAAGAAGTTAATAATGAGAAGAATTTGTTCAACCTTAGCTTGTTTCCATCACAGAAGGAGGTGGATCAACATTTTCGGTGAAGAGTTCATAATAAGAAGAACTCATCCGACAAGGGAGAAGAACTTCATAATGAGAAGAATTTGCTCAACCCTGGTGATTCCATCACACAAGGAAGTGGATTGACATCCCAACGAAGAGTTCATAATGAGAAGAACTCGCAGCTAGAAGAACAATGTTTGAGCTGAAAAATAGTGCTTTATTCTTTGCTTCATTCTCGTTCCACAACAATGAGAAAAGAGGGGCAGTTGTAATCACAATTTTTCAACATCATATATTATGAACCCAAACCCAACAACCCAAGTCCAATAATACATACCCACATAGACCCTAAACTAAGCCCCAAAAAAGCCCAGACCCATATCAGACCCGAGGCCCAACTGATCTGACCCGTTTCTACCTAGGGTTTCATCATAACCCTAGATAGCTGTTGCCACCGCCTATTGCTCCTGCCACCATATCAGCTTTCCCAGATGCTGCCTGTTGACATCCAAAGTGTTGGCGACCTCATATGACAACCATCCTCTCAGCAACATCAAAAAAATAGAGACCAGTTTCAGAATTCAAGTTGTTGAGTTAATCGATTGATGAAAATGGCCAAGAGGGGGGTGAATTGGCAATTAAAATTTTGGTAGAAGCTTTTGCAGAAAATTGAAAATATTTGCACAACGATTTAGAGTGGTTCGACTTTCTCAACCAAAGTCTACATCCACTACCTTAGCTATCTACACTAAGGATTTTCCAACAAATTCACTAATTTATTCTTTCTTTTGAAGACAAAGAGTAACCTTACAACTCCCTCAAGAATTATACCCCAAATTCTTTAGCACACTCTTTTTCAAAGAGAAATACACAAATTTGCAAACTTACAAGGAAACCTCACAAGTAAGATGTTTGCACAATTCTAGAACAAGAAAAGAACACTTACAAATAATTACAAATGAGCACAAATGGTGTTCTTGAAAGTAAAATGAATATTGAAAGGAAAATTGGCTTGATTTGCACAAAGTTGGTGTTTGATGCTTTTTCTCTTGTTTCTCTATGATTTCTTGTTGATCAAAGGCTTCAGAACTTGTTTAAATATTCCCTCAATTGATTCTGAACGTTAGGGATGATTAGTGGAGTCAACGGAGCCGTTTAAGTGTGAAAACCATTAATAAAACAGCTTGGAGCGTGGGAGGAATCAGTACCTCCTCATGAGGAATCGGTTCCCTAAGTGTAAAATTCAAATATTTCGACCGTTAAACATGGGGAATCGGTACCCCCTTGGGGGAAAATCAGTTCCCTCCTAGCATTATATTTTTCTCGGAGCCAAACCATTCAGGGGGAATCGGTACCCCCTTGGGGGGGAATCGGTTCCCTCTGGACATTCTGGAATTTTTGGCTTCGAAATACTCTGTAAAATTATTTTGAAATAATTTTAAGATTAAAACTTAATTTTACACTTGAGTAAGGATTAAAAATGACTTTTGAAAGATTTAGAGTAATATTTTGATATTCGAATAAGTATATCGAATATACTTAGAAAATCTTTTTGGAAAATCTTAAAATTCATTTATCTTAATTTGTTATATCGAAATATCAAAATGTTTTCAACAATCTCCCCCTTTTTGATATAACAAAACATTTTAGTAATTTTAAGATTTTGAAATCAAGTTTTGAAATTACTCCCCCTTACTCTAACACTTCTCCCCTTTAAAAACACAAACACTTTAATATTTCTCCCCCTTTTTGTTAAATCAAAAAGACCTTAAAAGATTTAAACAAGTCTTTGAAAAACATTAGCCAATTGTAACTAAATATAGCGTAAGCTGCTAAGATCATAATCAAGAGAAAGATTAGCCATTAGTTCCGTAATTCAATATTCATAAACAATGTGAAATGTCAAAAATTGGTCATAATGCAACTAATATGTAAATGATGCAAAAATAAACATTAAGCTCAAAATGAAAGTGAAAATCAAACCAAATATATAAGCATGTAAGTTCAAATATCCAATTATCCAACAAATTCAAAAACCCAAAATAAAACAATCCATGAACATCAAAATGTTTCACAATTAAAGTTCTGAGATCGAGACGATAAACCCATTGACCCTAAGACCGAGTTTGATAAACAAATTACTAAGGAGACAACCATAAACTAAGGTTTCTATATTCTTGGAAGGAACAATGTTTATGGAAACTCACTAAAGATGATCTGTGGCAGATTAATCTTATTTTTATGTTGGATATAATATATCCACAATATATCTATATTCCTAAGGGAGGAGTACCTACCTCCGGATGGTCTAAACCACCAAGAGATCAAATAATGAAGGAATCTATCACGATGAGTTCTTAGGGTCACTATCCTTAGACTTATAGGGTGAATCCACAGTCTCTTTTTCATTAAACCTGAGTTATCTAGTCCAAAATGGGTAGCGATTGTGCTGGAGTCAATAAAAATGAATTGTCCTAAAAGATTGGATCGAATTCCTATAGTTTCATATCGGCGCTCGTTTTGGACACATACCACATTGGAATAGAAAAATGCGGACTAATAGATGACAAACCAAAGGTTTTAGTTTAAAGAGTTTATCAAACTTCTAGGATTTAAGAGTATGAAGATATTGGAAGTCCATATCTTCTATAGCTTGGATCGAAGGGATACACTCTTCTCAGATTTTGTATGACTCAAAGCAAGTATGGTACATATGGTATAGATCTTATCCACAACCAGGTACATTGAAACAAGAGTTCATAATGGTCATATTTGGGTTATTTGGATTGGGTGAAGGAATAAGAGGTCGATTTTGACTTGAACTACTAGACAATGTCCTAGGCCGTTTAGGATTTAACATGGTTTAAGAATCAGAATAGAATATGTAACCTGCAAATTTAAACACATGTATGCAATATAATCAAACCCAAAACTCCAATGAGTCCTCAATATTTCAAGGTTCTCTAAACCGAATCCTAAAGGGCAATGTTTTGAAAAACTATTTGGAAAATAATGTTTGAAAATCATAATACGTATAGTTTTTATGAAAACATAATTGAATCAAAAATATCAATTAAAACAACAATTTTTAATTTTTTTTAATTTCGAAATTTAAAGATAGTTTTGAAAAATTGAGTGTTTTTGACGAAATTGGTTGTAAAATCATCATATAACCAATGCCCGATGTAATGTTCACTTAGAACTAATCAAAACTAGTCCTAAATTCAAAAATCAATGAAATAGAGGATTTTGAAATATTACCTTGAAAATTTGGATTTTATGAGAATGTAATGTTGTTTGCAAGGATTAGAAGTTGAAGAACGATCTAATTCCAACTTGTATTTGATGATTTTGGAAAAATGGAGATTTAGAGAGAAAAAGAGGATGAACGACGTTTAAGAAAGAAGAGAAGTTTTGAGAGAATGGGTTTTCTGGTCGTGATATATCCAGAACCCGTGGGGGGTATCGATTCCCTTAAGGAGGGAATTGGTTCCCATTCAAAGGGGGAATCGGTTCCTCTTCAAGGGTAGGTATCGATTCCCTCTGCACTAAAACTGATAAAATCTGATTTTAAACACTCAAAATGCTAAATTAATTTTCTCTAGTGGTATTGGCAACTAATATATTGAAAATTAATCATGTTCAATCCATCAAATTAATCTTTAAATTACATTTGAACATAAAGTTAATTTTCACCAAGAATCATAAACTCCCCCTAACTAAAAGCAATGAATGCAATAAAAAATTATTATTATAAGCATTTTTCATTTATACTTAAAAGTGCTAAAATTATTTTAAGCACTAAGTGAAGATAGGTTAGTTAAACCTAATTCTATCCTAAGTATCCAAAAACATTCCTTGTCTAAAGGCTTTGTAAAGATATCCGCTAATTGATGCAAAGTATCAACAAATTCTAGAACTACATCTTCCTTAGTGACATGGTCTCTAATGAAGAGATGTCTTATTTCAATGTGCTAGTTCTAGAGTGTTGGATGGGATTTTTAGTGAGACAAATAGCACTAGTATTGTCACACTTGATAGGAATGTACCTACTTCAATTCCATAATAAAAAAGTTGTTGTTTCATCCATAAAACTTGTGCACAACAACTACCAGGTGAAATGTATTTGGCTTCAGTGGTAGATAATGCAACACAATTTTGTTTCTTTGAAAACCAAGAAATCAACATATTTCCAAGGAATTGGCAAGTACCGGAGGTGCTTTTCCTATCTAATTTGCATCCTCCATAATCCGCATCAGAAAAGGCATGCAAGCTAAAGCTAGAGTCTCTAGGATACCAAAGACCTAAACTAGGAGTGTCCTTAAGGTATATAAAGATTCTCTTAACAGCTAGTAAATGCGATTCCTTAGGGCATGATTGAAATCTAGCACATAAGCAAACACTAAACATAATGTCCGGTCTACTTGCAGTTAGATAGAGCAAAGAACCAATCATTGACCTATATAATTTGACATCCACACATTTACCTCCTTCATCCAAGTCAAGCTTTGTAGAAGAGCTCACTAGAGTGTCATGAGGTTTCCCATTTTCCATTCCAAACTTTTTGAGCATATCTTTGACGTATTTAGCTTGATTGATGAAGATGCCATCTTTTCTTTGCTTGATTTGGAGTCCCAAGAAAAATGAGATCTCCCCCATCATGCTCATCTCGAATTTGATTTGCATTAGCTTAGAAAATTCTTGGCAAAGAACATCATTAGTAGAACCAAATATTATATCATCAACATAAATTTGAACTACTAATAAATCTTTACCTTTATGCTTTAAAAACAATATAGTGTCAACCTTCCCTTTTGAAAAACCTTTTTCAATTAAAAAGTTTGAAAATCTTTCATACCAAGCTCTAGGAGCTTGTTTTAAACCATAAAGTGCTTTTGTTAATTTAAGAACATGATTTGGAAATTTTAAATCTTCAAAACTAGGAGGTTGTTCCACATACACTTCTTTCTTTATAAAACCATTTAAAAATGCACTTTTAACATCCATTTGATATAATTTAAATTCATGAAAACATGCAAATGCTAATAACATTCTAATTGCTTCCATCCTAGCTATGGGAGCATATGTTTCATCATAGTATATGCCCTCTTCTTGAGTATACCCTTGAGTAACAAGTCTAGCCTTGTTTCTCACTATATTACCACTTTCATCAAGCCTATTCCTAAATACCCATCTAGTACCTACAGTAGATTTATTACTAGGCCTTTCAACTAATGTCCATACTTTACTCCTCTCAAATTGATTTAACTCTTCTTGCATAGGCATAATCCAATGTTCATCTTTTAATGCTTCTTTAATATTCTTAGGCTCTATGCATGAGATAAATGCCACATAATTACAAATATTTCTAAGAGAGGATCGAGTTGTTACCCCTTTGGATGGATCACCTATGATTTCACCATCCTTGACATAGTTATACTCTCTTGGGTAAAATACTTCCCTTTCTTCAATGGTTGGATTCTCGAGAGGATCATGAGTTTCCTCATCTTTCGTTTCTTCCTTTGATGATGGTTCTCCAACGTCATGTCTAAGTTCATTTGTATTTATAATACCTACATCATCATTCAAGCAAGAATCCTTCCTCGGAAGGAGATTATCATCGAAAACAACATGTATAGACTCTTCTACAACTAAAGTTCTTTTATTAAATACTCAATAAGCTTTAGAACTTAAGGAATAACCCAGAAAAATTCCTTCATCACTTTTAGCATCAAATTTTCCAAGATTGTCTTTACCGTTGTTTAAAACAAACATTTACATCCAAAAAAATGAAAATAGCTAATGTTAGGCTTTTTATTTTTAAAAAGTTCATATGGAGTTTTCTTCAAAATATGCCTAATCATTACTCGATTAATAACATAACAAGCAGTATTTGTGGCTTCCGCCCAAAAATATTTTGGCAAATTGTTTTCACAAAGCATGGTTCTAGCCATTTCTTCTAAAGTTCGATTTTTCCTTTCAATAACTCCATTTTGTTGAGGGGTTCTAGGTGCTGAAAACTTATGACTAATACCATTAGAATTACAAAATTCAGTAAATCCAAGATTTTCAAATTCAGTTCCATGATCACTCCTAACACTAGTTATAGAGTAACCTTTTTCGCTTTGGATTACTTTTAAAAACGTGATGAATTTTTCTAATGCTTCATCTTTAGTACTTAAGAATAGAACCCAAGTATATCTAGAATAGTCATCTACCAAGACAAATGCATATTGTTTTCCACCCAAGCTAGTAGTTCTAGATGGCCCAAAAAGATCTAAATGGATCAATTGCAATACTCTACTAGTTGATAAATCATTAATGGATTTAAAAGAAACTCGCTTTTGTTTTCCTTTAGCACAAGCATCACAGATTTTATCATTATCAAATTTTAGTTTAGGCAGCCCTCGAACCAAATCTCCTTGAATTAACCATTGCAAGACAATCATACTAGCATGTCCTAGTCTCCTATGCCATAACCAACTATCATGCTCATCCTTAGCAACTAGGCATAAATTAGTCATATCTATAGAGTCTAAATGTACCATGTAAATGTTTCCTATTCTATGACCAACAAGCATAATCAAAATAGATTCAATGTCAATCAATTTTGCAAACACTTAATTTAAAAATAAGACATTGTATCTTTTGTCAAATTTATCTAATCGGATTATGTTGTAATCTATTCACATACAAAATATTATGCAATGTTGATTATCGAGATTAAAAACACATGCATAAAGTTTTTGAAAATGTTATGCATTAAAACTTTATAAAATTAAAAAAATCTATGCATAAACATTAAGAAAACTTTAAGGTCAAAATTTTGTAAAACCAAAGTTCTTGAAAAATCGATATCAATTGTTAAATAGATTTCAATTACATTTTAAAAACCAATTTTGACCCAAAAAAAATTAATATGGTGAACTAGAGTTTATAAAACATTACCAAAAATTACTATGTTCGTCATACAATATTTTTCAACATACATGAGATAAAACATAATCATTTAGAATTATTCAACATTTAAAACCTCATGCATGCATAAACTAAATGAGCAACCAAATAAAATAAAAACATTAAGTTTAGAGGTTACCCATTCATTTTTCATGTGTGGCTAGAGCATCTTGAATATCATCATCTTCATCACCATTGCTCCCACACACCTACAAGAGACATTTAAGTAGATTTTGGTATCCAAATTGCTTTGGATCCTTTAACATTAGTTTCAATCCTCTTGTTCCTTTTGGAACCCATACTTTTCTAATTATAAATTGTTTTCCTTTCTTTAAAGGACAAGTATGTTCCTTCTGACCATGATAATGACAATGCGAACATATTGTCATTATTGAACTAGATGAATTATTTAAAATGATATATTTTTCTTTTGTTAAGCATTCAAGCTTAACTTTCAAATCGAAGTTTTCATTTTCAATACTTTCAAATTTCATTTTTGAAAGCTCTAAATCCTTCTTCAAGATTTCATTTTGATTTTCAAAATCCTTTTTCGTTTCTAGAAGAAGTTTGTTTAATTTGGAAATTTCTTTTTCAAAGTTTTCAGATTTTATTTTTGAAAGCTCTAACTCCTTTCTCAACATTTCATTTTGATTTTCCAAGTTTGTTTTAGCTTTCAAAAGAATATCATTTTTAGCAATAAATTTAGAAATCAGATTTTTATATTTGGAGTTCATGGTCTCAAACTCCAAAAATAATTCATCATAAGTATCTTGTAACTCATTAAAATATTTTGAATTTAATCTATTTGAGTTAGAAGATACCTTTGGCTCTGTGAGAGCTAATAGAGACATCATCTTTATTGGTTCTTCTTCTTCCTTATCTCTATAGATCTCCTCAAGCTTATCCCACATTTCCTTGGTATTTGAACAAGAAGAAACTCCTTTATATACATTAGGATCAATTGTACAACACAACATGTGCATAGCCTTTTTATTTTGTTGAGCTTTCTTCCGTTCTTGATCACTCCACTTCTTTGCCTTCTTTGTAGGAGAAGAATATCCTTTCTCGATCAACATCCAAGCTTCCATATCAAATGCTTGGATAAATATCATCATAAGCTTCTTCCAACGATGATAATTTGTTCCATTGAAGTGTGGAGGCACGTCAATTGGTCTGGATTCTTCCATGGAGAATGAACCAAAAGTGGACGCCATCTTTATCGATTTAACTCTTCCCGGATCTACTCAAGAGGCAGTTAAACCTTCAAATGAGTCAAGCTCTGATGCCAATTGTTGAGTTAATCGATTGATGGAAATGGCCAAGAGGGGGGTGAATTAGAATTAAAATTTTGGTAGAAACTTTTGCAGAAAATTGAAAATATTTGCACAACGATTTAGAGTGGTTCGACTTTCTCAACCAAAGTCTACGTTCACCACCTTAGCTATCCACACTAAGGATTTTCCAACAAATTCACTAATTTGTTCTTTCTTTTGAGGACAAAGAGTAACCTTATAACTCCCTCAAGAATTATTCCCCAAATTCTTGAGCACACTCTTTTTCAAAGAGAAGTACACAAATTTGCAAACTTACAAGGAAAACCTCACAAGTTAAGATGTTTGCACAATTCTAGAACAATAAAAGAACACTCACAAATGAGCACAAATGGTGTTCTTGAAAGCAAAATGAATATTGAAAGGAAAATTGGCTTGATTTGCACAAAGTTGGTGTTTGATGCTTTCTATCTTGTTTCTCTATGATTTCTTATTGATCAAAGGCTTCAGAACTTGTTTAAATATTCCCTCAATTGATTCTGAACATTGGGGATGATTAGTGGAGTCAATGGAGCTGTTTAAGTGTGAAAACCATTAATAAAACAGCTTGGAGTGTGGGAGGAATCGATACCCCCTCATGGGGAATCGGTTCCCTAACTGTAAAATTCAAATATTTTGACCGTTAAACATGAGGAATCTGTAACAACCCGAATATTTACAAAATAATATTTAATTGAAATTGGAGGTTAATTGTGAAAATTGGTAAATTGTTGGTGACTAAATCAAAATTTATGAGAGTTTATAGGCCATTTTAGAAGTGAAGGAAATCCAAGGACCAAGCCTTGAATTTACCCTAAAACTGTCGGCAGCTTTGATTATAAGCGTACATTTGGTTCTGATTTTCAGAACCAAAATGCTCCCAATTTTCCTTTCCCATACGCAGTTTCCAACTCCGATTCCGACGCCGTCCAAATTCTGATCATCGTTTTAAAACCACCGTTGTGTTCGTCATCGAGCGAGGAACAAACCCTTCAAATTAATTGAAGCGAAACGCGGCCAACGTCGGGAATTTCCAGTCAAAGTAGCGACGGTTTTGTTAGCTCTATCGCCGAGGAAATCTTAAATTCACCGCTGATCGTTGCTCCGTTTACGACACCTCCCGCACCATCGTGTTCCTTGTGCCATTCCGAGTTCACCGGTGTCAACCTTGTCCGCCGTAGACGGCGGCGCGTGAGGAGGTGGTGCAGTCAAAGATTCGGCCGATTTGAAATCGAGCTCTCCGCGTTCAAAAATTTGAACCGATCGTTGTAAGTATCTCGAAATCGCTCAAAATAATTTTTAGAAATTTTTCTGGGATTTTTAGGGCCCCGGAGGACGCCTCACGCGCCACACGCGCCGCCGCAGGGCGAGTGGCTGCTGGAAACCGGTTTAACTGGTTTTCAACCGGTTCTGACCGGTTTGACCGGTTTCAACCGGTTCGAACCGGTTTGACCGGTCTGAATCGGTTTGACCGGTCTGACCCGACCCGACCGTTGACCCGACCTGACCCGACCGTTGACCGACCCGACCGTTGACCGTTGACCGTTGACTTTCTTTGACCAAACTTAAAATGGCTTTGACCGAGCATTAACGACCGTTAATCTTTTCCGAGTATACCTATCCTGATAGTTTTCGACGTGCCGAATCCGTTTCCGTGGTCCGTTTTGTCAAATTCGAATCCGAAGGTCTCCAAATCTACGGTCAAAGTGGTTGACTTTGACTTTGACCAAGAATTTGAATTTTCGAAAAGTCATACTTTATGTTTTTCGACGCCCTGATTCCGATTCCGTAATTCGTTTGGCCAAATTCAGACTCGAAATACCTCAAATTGATAGTCAAACCCGAAAAATGCTTATATACTTAAGAAGTTTAGCTTTGAACAATTAAATAGGATTTGGGACTGATAAATATTATTGTTTGAAGGTACAAGAGACTCTCCGGATCGTTCGACAGCTCGACCCAGCTCTTCTAGATCAGTTAAACCACGTGTACCAGTATTCACCCGTTCGAAAACTATAGCAGAGCGTGGTGAAACCAGCAATCAGTAGATTTGTTATTTGAATCTATTGTCGAGGTGTGTTCCCTACTTATTATTGAACTGTTTTATTGGTTTTAATATGTGGTACACCGAATTCATTGGCTATTGTTTTATGGATGCACCAATTTAATGTGACAATTTATGGAATATGGCTGCTATCTAATTTTTGTTTTGAAATGGTATATGATTACCATGTTTTTGGATTTGTGGAATTTATGTCACGGTGCAATTGAATTTTGGAATTTAAATACGATGGAATAGCTCTGATCAAGCTAACTGGGCCTAATGTGACTCTTGAGGGCCCCAAGATGTTTCATTAGGTCGGCTTTCCTTTGCTGTGTACGTAGGGTAAGCTATATGGACTTATTGACTTGGGCTTAAGGATACAAGCTTCAGAGCCTATCCTTAAGTCGGCTTTCTTTTTGCTATGTGCATAAAGTAAGTTATATGGAAAATAATTTTGGGAACTACTGATGGTGTACCGGAAAAGGGTTTAAACTATGATTTTCAAAAAGTTAAACTCTTTTACGAATTTGTGAGATTACTGGACTATGATTTGTACCTATTGTGATTTTATGAAAATGTTGGGACACACTGAGCCTAGCTCACCTTTTGAAAATGTTTTCCCCTTTCAGATACTGTTGGTTAGATACCTTAGTTCGAGCACTTGGAGGATCAACATATCTCTTGAAGTAAATCAGATTGTAATGTTTTTATCTGGCAAGTTGACTTTATTTTGGTGACATGGACCTTATTTTAAAATATCGGATTTTATAATGATAACTCTTTTGCTAATACTGCTCGGTTTATTGTGATATTGAATTTGAAGACATGTTTTAAATTACATTATTATTTATTGGTACTATATTACGAGTTGGATTTGATAGTATAATTTGTTTATAATTTCAGGTTATTTATAATGTGATTTTATATTGATGGAATAACGGTTTCGAAAAATGTATTTAATAATCATAATGTGATCCACTAGACTTAGTCGAAACGCATAGGCCGGGTATAGGGGGTTACATTTATTGGTATCAGAGCTTTTGGTTTTTAACCCTCGGACTGTGTATGAGTCCACATTGAAAATACGGTTTTGAAATATTTACAAAACGAGTTACTAAGGCCATGTCACAAAGTTATTAAGATTTTAACTATGTTTGAGACTCCAAGTGCTTATCTAACCCTAAGTTTATCTTCTGTAGTAAACTTGAGATCCATCAAAATGAGTGCTAGACGTGGTCGTCGAACTAGCCGTGGACGAGGTCGAGTGGCTAGATTCGCAGATCCGATCGATGAGATACGGGTAGATCCCCCACCTCCGATAGGTGATCATGCTCCTACGACCCCAACGGATCTGCCTCTTGCCGCTGGTATTGGCATGACTACACCGATAATAGGAGCGACCGATATTGAGTCAGAGTCTACCAGAGTTGCTTTGGATGAGAATTTTGGTAGACAATTTCTGCAGTTAATACAGGGAGCAGTCAGAGCTACTGGTGTTGTAGTTGAGGTTCCTATTTCGCAGACTTTGATTGCCAATGGAGTTAGAACTTTTGGGGGACAAATAGGTGGAGCTCCTACTGAAGCTGAAGATTGGCTCCAGGATACAGAGAGACGTATGGATCAGTTGGGTTTGGACTCAACTAAGAGATATCAGGGTGCTGTGGCGATGTTAGATGGCAATGCCTACACTTGGTGGGAGTCAGTGACCAGTAGTGTTCCTACCGATCGTTTGACCTGGAATTTCTTTAAGGATCGCTTTCGGAGCCGTTTTCTGGGAGAGCGCTACTTAGCTCAGAGACGACAACAGTTTCAAGATCTGGTTCAGGGAGACATGACTGTTTCTGAATATGAGATCGAGTTCCTGAAGTTCCTGAAGTATGGATTCAGTATGGTACCTACGGAGAGAGATCGATGTCGTAAATTTGCCCTTGGACTCAGATACAAGCTGCGTAGGCAAGTTGTAACCCATCAGGATGAGATATTTGATGTGCTGGTGGGCAGAGCCAAAGATGCGGAAGAGGTGGAGGTTTTAGCTTCTGGTAGAGAGCGTGTTGATCAAGATCGATCTAAGAAATTTTCAGGCCCGATGGAGTCATCAGCACAGTCCGGAAAGAGGACTCGTACTTCAGCCCCTCAGAGAAGCAATACACGTTTCAGGCCTGCAGCATCCTCACCTTTAGCTGTCAGTCGAGGCGGTTCCTCATCGTATTATAATGGGCCCCTTTGTGAGTATTGTGGTAAACATCACTCAGGAGAGTGTCGTAAGAAGATGGGTCTTTGCTATCAGTGTGGATCTAGTGGTCATTATCGGAGGGATTGTCCTCAGTTAGTTTCGTTTGAGCAGACCACTACCCAAACTCCTGTGCGTTCGCAGACTACAGTACAGACCCCAATTAGAGATCGTAGTCAAGGAAAGACTCGAGGATCAGTGTCCAGGATAGATAGTAGAGCCCGACCTCAGCAAAATAGAGGGCCAACAGCTTCTGAGGCTAGACAGCCAGCTTTAGTTTATGCAACTAGACGTCGTGATGACAGAGATGAGCCTGAGGTTATTGCAGGTACATTTACTATTAATTCTACCCTATACTTTGTATTATTGGACAATGGCTCCACTCACTCCTATGTATCGAGCTCAGTATCTCGAAACCTTCAGATTCTGATCGAGAACACTGAAAATACTGTTACAGTTACAAGTCCAGTAGGACAAGTGGTATTAGTGAATAAAGTATTTCGGCGTTGTCCTCTCGAGGTTCAGGGAGAAATTTTTCTCGCTGATCTTATGGAACTTCCTTTAGGGGAGTTCGATCTAATTCTTGGAATGGATTGGTTGAATAAACACAAGGTAAAGCTGGATTGCGAATACAAGCGGGCTACTCTGAAGACTTCAGATGGTCGGACTGTTGTGTTAATTGGTGAACGGCGTGGTTATCTCTCCAATATAGTTTCAGCGATGGAAATTGATCATATGATCCGGAAGGGATATGAGACCTTCATTGCTTATATTTTGAACACCAAAGGTGCATTGTCCACGATCGAGGAGATTCGTACAGTTAGCGAGTTTCCTGATGTTTTTCCGGAGGAGTTGCCTAGGTTACCTCCTGATAGAGAGGTAGAGTTCGAGATTGAGACTTATCCGGGATCTTCACCTATTTCTATGGCACCTTATCGTATGGCTCCAAAGGAACTTAAGGAGTTGAAAGTCCAATTGCAAGAATTATTCGATCGAGGATTTATCCGACATAGTACTTCACCATGGGGAGCTCCAGTTCTATTCGTGAAAAAGAAGGATGGGTCACTAAGATTATGTATTGACTATCGGAAATTGAACAAGATGACGGTCAAGAATAAATACCCATTACCCAGGATTGATGACTTATTTGATCAATTGCGAGGAGCTACTGTATTCTCTAAGATTGATCTTCGTTCGGGGTATTATCAATTGAAAGTTAAAGGATCTGATGTTGCAAAAACAACCATTCGCACTAGATATGGTCATTATGAATTTTTAGTGATGCCTTTTGGTTTGACGAACGCTCCTGCAGCTTTATGGATTTGATGAATCGGGTGTTTTGACCATATTTGGATCAATTTGTGGTGGTCTTCATTGACGATATTCTGATCTATTCTCGTACTGAGGCAGAGCATGACGAGCATTTGAAGATCGTTCTGCGGACTTTGAGAGAGCATCGTCTATATGCCAAACTAAGCAAGTGTGAATTTTGGCTTCAAGAAGTGTCATTTCTGGGGCATATTATTTCTGCGCGAGGTGTTCAGGTGGATCCCAGCAAGATAGAGGCTATTATGAATTGGAAACGACCTAAGAACGTATCTGAAATCCGCAGTTTCTTGGGCTTGGCTGGTTATTATCGACGTTTTGTTGAGGGCTTCTTGATCATTGCTTCTCCTTTGACAAAGTTGTTAAGGAAGAATGTGCTGTTTGACTGGGGCGAGGCACAACAGGAGAGCTTTGAGAAATTAAAGGCGGTTTTGACTCAAGCACCGGTGTTGATTCAACCAGCCGGGAAGGATTTTACAGTGTATAGTGATGCTTCACATTCAGGACTTGGTTGTGTTTTAATGCAAGAAAGTAAGGTGGTGGCTTATGCATCCCGTCAGCTGCGGCCGCATGAGAGTAACTATCCTACTCATGATTTAGAGTTGGCAGCAGTAATTTTTGCCTTGAAGATTTGGAGACACTATCTTTATGGAGAGAAGTGTTACATTTTCACAGATCATAAGAGCTTAAAGTATCTTCTGACCCAGAAGGAACTTAATTTGAGACAGCGTCGCTGGTTAGAGCTTCTAAAGGATTATGATTGCGTGATTGATTACCACCCTGGTAAAGCTAACATTGTAGCAGATGCTTTGAGTCGAAAGACGGTATCGGAGTTGAGGTCTTTAATGGCCAAGATGAATTTATATGACGATGGCACTTTGTTAGCAGAATTGCAAGTTAAGCCGACCTTGGTTGATGATATCAAAGCTAAGCAGCCCCTTGATAGCTCCTTGCTTTCCATCTTTGAGCAAGTAGAGCAGGGGACAAACTCAGATTACGCAATTGATCAGGATGAAGTTTTATGCTTTAAAGGTAGATATTGTGTGCCTGATGATGCTGAGTTGAGGCAGACTATCCTTACTGAGGCTCATAGTAGTCCATATGCTATGCACCCCGGAGGAGATAAGATGTACCAAAATTTGAGAGAGAGGTATTATTGGATTGGTATGAAGAAAGACATATCTGACTTTGTGGCTAGGTGTTTGACTTGTCAGCAAGTTAAGGCAGAACATCAACATCCATCAGGTTTGTTACAGCCTATCAAGATTCCTGAATGGAAATGGGGCTATGGATTTTGTTACTGGCTTGCCTATGACTCCTTCGAAAAAAGATTCAGTTTGGGTGATTATTGACAGACTTACAAAGTCATCTCACTTCATTCCTGTGCGAGTAAATTATACTTTGGATAAGCTGACAAGATTGTATATTCCAGAGATTGTCAGATTGCATGGTGTTCCATTGTCTATTATTTCTGATCGAGATCCGAGATTTACTTCGAGATTTTGGAAGGCGTTACATACGGCTTTGGGAACAAGATTGGATTATAGTACATCCTTTCATCCACAAACTGATGGTCAATCTGAGAGAGTAATTCAGATTCTGGAGGATATGTTGCGGGGTTGCGTAATTGATTTTCATGGTAGTTGGGAGAACTTTTTGCCGTTGGCTGAATTTGCTTACAATAACAGTTATCAGACCAGCATTCGTATGGCACCCTATGAAGCGCTCTATGGGCGTAAATGTCGCACTCCGATCTGTTGGACTGAGTTGCGTGATAGGAAAACGTTGGGACCTGAGTTAGTGCGAGAGACGGAGGGCACAGTCAGATTAATCCGTGACCGTCTGAAAGAGGCATTTGATAGGCAGAAATCTTATGCAGATCAAAGAAGGAATGATATATAGTTTGAAGTGGGAGATCGGGTCTTTTTGAAAGTTTCACCCTGGAAGAAAGTATTGAGATTCGGGCGTAAGGGTAAATTGAGTCTAAGATTTATTGGACCATTTCGTATCTTGAAGAAGGTAGGACCTGTTGCATATCAGCTTGAGTTGCCTTCTGAGCTAAGTCGTATTCATGATGTCTTTCATGTATCAATGTTGAGGAGATACCGTCCAGATCCAGGTCACATTATTCAGGTTGAAGAAGTAGAGTTGAGACCTGATTTGTCATATGAAGAGGAGCCCATTCAGATCTTGGAGAGAGATGAACGAGTTCTTCGGAATAGACGAATTCCAATGGTCAAAGTTCAGTGGAGTAATCGAGGCCCCTCAGAAGCTACTTGGGAGACATTGGAGTCAATGGAGGCTCAATTTCCTCAACTATTCTCATAAGGTAAATTTCAAGGACGAAATTTCCTTGTAGAGGGGGAGAATTGTAACAACCCGAATATTTACAAAATAATATTTAATTGAAATTGGAGGTTAATTGTGAAAATTGGTAAATTGTTGGTGACTAAATCAAAATTTATGAGAGTTTATAGGCCATTTTAGAAGTGAAGGAAATCCAAGGACCAAGCCTTGAATTTACCCTAAAACTGTCGGCAGCTTTGATTATAAGCGTACATTTGGTTCTAATTTTCAGAACCAAAATGCTCCCAATTTTCCTTTCCCATACGCAGTTTCCAACTCCGATTCCGACGCCGTCCAAATTCCGATCATCGTTTTAAAACCACCGTTGTGTTCATCATCGAGCGAGGAACAAACCCTTCAAATTAATTGAAGCGAAACGCGGCCAAACGTCGGGAATTTCCAGTCAAAGTAGCGACGGTTTTGTTAGCTCTATCGCCGAGGAAATCTTAAATTCACCGCTGATCGTTGCTCCGTTTACGACACCTCCCGCACCATCGTGTTCCTTGTGCCGTTCCGAGTTCACCGGTGTCAACCTTGTCCGCTGTAGACGGCGGTGCGTGAGGAGGTGGTGCAGTCAAAGATTCGGCCGATTTGAAATCGAGCTCTCCGCCGTTCAAAAATTTGAACCGATCGTTGTAAGTATCTCGAAATCGCTCAAAATAATTTTTAGAAATTTTTTCGGATTTTTAGGGCCCCGGAGGACGCCTCACGCGCCACACGCGCCGCCGCAGGGCGAGTGGCTGCTGGAAACCGGTTTAACCGGTTTTCAACCGGTTCTGACCGGTTTGACCGGTTTCAACCAGTTCAAACCGGTTTGACCGGTCTGAATCGGTTTGACTGGTCTGACCCGACCCGACCGTTGACCCGACCCGACCCGACCGTTGACCCGACCCGACCCGACCGTTGACCGTTGACCGTTGACTTTCTTTGACCAAAACTTAAAATGGCTTTGACCGAGCATTTAACGACCGTTAATCTTTTCCGAGTATACCTATCCTGATAGTTTTCGACGTGCCGAATCCATTTCCGTGGTCCGTTTTGTCAAATTCGAATCCGAAGGTCTCCAAATCTACGGTCAAAGTGGTTGACTTTGACTTTGACCAAGAATTTAAATTTTCGAAAAGTCATACTTTATGTTTTTCGACGCCCTGATTCCGATTCCGCAATCCGTTTGGCCAATTCAGACTCGAAATACCTCAAATTGATAGTCAACCCAAAAAGCTTATATACTTAAGATGTTAGCTTTGAACAATTAAATAGGATTTGGGACTGATAAATATTATTGTTTGAAGGTACAAGAGACTCTCCGGATCGTTCGACAGCTCGAACCAGCTCTTCTAGATCAGTTAAACCACGTGTACCAGTATTCACCCGTTCGAAAACTATAGCAGAGCGTGGTGAAACCAGCAATCAGTAGATTTGTTATTTGAATCTATTGTCGAGGTGTGTTCCCTACTTATTATTGAACTGTTTTATTGGTTTTTAATATGTGGTACACCGAATTCATTGGCTATTGTTTTATGGATGCACCAATTTAATGTGACAATTTAGGAATATGGCTGCTATCTAATTTTTGTTTTGAAATGGTATATGATACCATGTTTTTGGATTTGTGGAATTTATGTCACGGTGCAATTGAATTTTGGAATTTAAATACGATGGAATAGCTCTGATCAAGCTAACTGAGCCTAATGTGACTCTTGAGGGCCCCAAGATGTTTCATTAGGTCGGCTTTCCTTTGCTGTGTGCTTAGGGTAAGCTATATGGACTTATTGACTTGGGCTTAAGGATACAAGCTTCAGAGCCTATCCTTAAGTCAGCTTTCTTTTTGCTATGTGCATAAAGTAAGCTATATGGAAAATAATTTTGGAACTACTGATGGTGTACCGGAAAAGGGTTTAAACTATGATTTTCAAAAAGTTAAACTCTTTTACGAATTTGTGAGATTACTGGACTATGATTTGTACCTATTGTGATTTTATGGAAATGTTGGGACACACTGAGCCTAGCTCACCTTTTGAAAATGTTTTCCCCTTTCAGATACTGTTGGTTAGATACCTTGGTTCGAGCACTTGGAGGATCAACATATCTCTTGAAGTAAATCAGATTGTAATGTTTTTATCTGGCAAGTTGACTTTATTTTGGTGACATGGACCTTATTTTAAAATATCAGATTTTATAATGATAACTCTTTTGCTAATACTGCTCGGTTATTGTGATATTGAATTGAAGACATGTTTTAAATTACATTATTATTTATTGGTACTATATTTACGAGTTGGATTTGTAGTATAATTTGTTTATAATTTCAGGTTATTTATAATGTGATTTTATATTGATGGAATAACGGTTTCGAAAAATGTATTTAATAATCATAATGTGATCCACTAGACTTAGTCGAAACGCATAGGCCGGGTCTAGGGGGTTACAGAATCGGTACTCTCTTGGGGGGAATCGATTCCCTCCGAGCATTCTGTTTTTCTCGGAGCCAAACCATTCAGGGGGGAATCGGTACCCCCTTGGGGGGGGAATCGGTTCCCTCTGGACATTCTAGAATTTTTGGCTTTGAATCGGTACACTTGAGTAAGGATTAAAAATGACTTTTGAAAGATTTGGAGTAGTATTTTGATATTCGAATAATTATATTGAATATACTTAGAAAATCTTTTTGGAAAATCTTAAAATTCATTTATCTTAATTTGTTATATCGAAATATCAAAATGTTTTCAACATAAGTAGATCTAGGATTTTATTATTATAAAAAAACTATGTATAATTTTCGGTTATAAAACTGAACCATTTTGTATGGAGAGGGATCTTTTTTCTCTCTTTTTTCATAGGAAATTCAAGGCTTATTCGAAGGTAGTTTTTTCTTTATTTATGGTTCAGTTTTGTTTTCGAAAAAAGAAACTTGTTATGAATCTATTTCTCATTTCGAAATAAAAACAAGCATAATATATATGTGTGTATGTGTGTGTGACTTATTTTACAACAAGTAAAAGAAAAAATAGAGATAAGGGTAAGGGGTTTACTTGTGAGGGAAAAGTGAGTCAAGCCTCGGTGGTCGGAGTGAGAGGAAGCCCAAGCGTTGAAACATTGTTGGAGGTGTTTTTAGCGATTTTCGGTGGTTTTAGCCCATAATGGAGGATTACGGGGTAGATCTAGGTTTTGGGGTTATTTTCGGGGAGTTTAGATATTTTCAGCCATCGTGTGCAACGGCCGAAGCTGCGGCCGAAAGTGGGTAAGGTAGCCGACAGTGGGCCGACCGAGGGAGTGTTGAGAGAACTCTCCTAAAATGTTTTTGGGGTTTGGTTCATAAATGAAAAAGAAGAAGGAAATAAGATATATGTAGGAAAAGTTAATGGTTAATTGTGTTTTAAATACCTACAACTTACCATGTTTTACATTTTGGTCCCTGTAGGGACCAAAATTAGTATTTTACCTTTATGTATACATGCTTTAATTTTCAGTTATTCACGTTATGGCCCTGTTATTTTAGCGTGTTTTATATTTTAGTCTAATAGGGTTCAAAAGTATAATTGTTCCTTTTATTTGCCTTTTTATTTTTTTTGGTGAAATTTATTTTTAATCCTTGTAATTTAGCCTTGTTTTTGCATCCTAGTCATGTGTAGTGACTACTTAATTTTTTTAATATTCGTGGACTAATTTTGTGATTTTCTCTTTTTAATTTAGCAGGTTATTTTTTAGGCTTAAATAAAAATGGAAAATTGCACTTAGGTCCTTGTATATTGCGCATGTTTTGCATTTTAATCCCTCGTCTGTTTGTTTTATTTTATTTCGAATTAGGATTTAAATATCAATTTATTTTATGTTAGTCCCTTTGTATGTTCAATTTTAGTTTAGTAATTTTAAATTCATGCAATTAAGTCCATGAATGTATGTTTATTTTATTTTTATGATTTTGTTATTGTTTTATTTATTTATTTGTTATTTTAATTATTTTTATTTGGTTTATTAATTTTTTTATATATAGATTTAATTCACAGATTTAGTTTTAAATTAGATTAATATTCAAATCATATTATAAATTAGGACGACACTTTAGTTTAATTAAAGAACAATTCGATTCAAGTTTTCACACTAAAAATGTCCGATTACTCGAGTTGATTGTTCGAATCCTTAATTTATTAATCTTCAAATAATTTTAAAAATTACCTTAGCATAATTCCTTTGTTTTAAAAAGTATTAGGGCTTAGAGTTGTAGATTAATCCTTTAAACTTTAAGATTTATAGACTTAAATCCGTAAGTTTTAGAATTTCCTATTTAGGTCTTATAATCGTAGTTTTTTTTAAATCTTCTGACTATTTAGTCCCCGCACTTAATTAGAGATTTAACATTGACATTATTAAATAGGATATATAGAGCCTCCACTTTTAGATAGATTTTAATATAGTCCCCCTAATTTAGGGAATAATCCGAGTCGGCCCTCGCGTAAATACTCAAGGGACCACCTCGGTTATTTGATTCAATAGTCTGTTTAAAATTAAAATAAGGTTAATATTAGAACCTACACTTATATGTTTGAATCTTTAGGTCCTTTAATTTTTAATTTTTATAAGTTGACACTTTAAGCCAGAAATAACCTTAATTTACTTTTAGTTTAATTATGATAAATAAATTTTGTTTGATTGCATTTTATTTTTTAACTCTAAGGCACTGTTCACTTATTTAGGAATTAATAATATATCTCTCGCCATCATGCTCCGGGGTGATTATTAGTGATTCCCGAAATAGGTCGACATCCTTTTCAAAGATCACATCATATTTTCTAAAAACGAGGCAATATTAGTTTATTAGACACAATAGTTGATATCTTACATTTACGATTGGGAGCAAATGCTATCGGTCTTGATAAACGAATACCCTTTTCAACTTTACATCCATAATGATTTTCAAATTAAATAAATATTGAACCCAAAATTTTCGATTTTAAATATAGGGTAATCAACTAGGTACCAATTTTTGGGCGCTTGTGGGGGTGATAATCCTTTCCCACGCGTAACTGACTTCCGAACCCGATTTCTGGATTTTCGCAGACCTTAAAACTTGGTACTTTGATAAAAATAAAATATTTTATTAAAATCACCCGATTTTTATGGTGTCCCAATCGCACCTTAAATGATTGGTGACGACTCCTCACATTTCGAAAATCTTTTCAAAGAGAAAACCATCGAGTTGGTATCGATCTTTCCCTGTCCTGGCGAAAAACGATGTCGACATAACCTTATTTTTATTATTAAATATATTTTTCTACTCTCATATACGATAATAAGTTAATAGTTTTTTTAAATATTTACATTATAGTATTATATATTATTATAAATTTAATTTCTATATGATATGAACTATATAATATATAAAAATAATATAATATATAGAAAATAAGAACTCAAGTATGACTCATATTTTATAACAGACCTATTGTTTTGGTCTAAATCAATATTTTAGGGGTAAAATGTTTTATTTAAATCATATCAAATTTAGAAGGGACCTTTAAACTTAGATACTTTACCCTTAAACAAGTCAAGTCAAAGATGCTATTGGGGATTGACAGAAAACAAGATTAAAATGAGGTAGGGTTTCCCCTATATTAAAAGATCCCGTGGAAACCAAATCATTGCTTAAAGCTCCTATTCTTGAAGAAGAAGAAGATGAGAGTAGATGGGTAACAAGTTCCAATCAGAAGAGGAAGCAGGTGGGTGCAGGTTCATTCCATAAAACAAGCTCAGCCGATTACTCCGCTATGTCTCAAGGAGGTTCAAGCTCTCATAACCAATCTACAAAGGACAAGTACGGATTCATCTCTGATAACTTCTCAACTTTTCCCCAGGTTCTCCTCCTATTTCTTTTTCGCCATTCTTCTTCTTCTTCTTTGCTTTAACCCTTACCCAAATCACTCATCTATTTTTATGATTAAAATATATTATTGTCTTAAATTCAATTAATTGATTGATTAATGTGTATTAGTAAAACTTTTTATTTCTTTGATTTTTAGGTTTTTAAAAGAAAATTTTAAGCTTAGTTTAAGTCAACTTGTCTAGTGGCTTGTTGCCGTTGTTGGTCTATCACATCTGCCAGTCATAGCTCTCTAAAATATCTTCTATTTTTTTAAAAAAAAAAACAATAATTATAATAATACAAATCATTAAGATACTTTTCATCTTTCTATATAATTAATGCTTGTACCCTACTTAAAGTTTTAACAAAAAAAAATATTCGCAGAAAAGCTATAAGAGAGATGTTACAAAATTTCATTACGACACACAGAAACTATTAGGACAAAATTTGGAGGGATAAAGTGTGTCGGGGGTTAACCTGCCTTCAATCTTCAACGCTCAACTAAAATTATCTTATTTTATTTTTGAGATAACTTCCTAAATCTAAAAACTATTAGAAAATTTTAAAACTGTGCTAAGAGGTAATCAATCAATAAAATTAAATAATAATAATAATATTAAAATATATTATTATTTAAAAAGTAGAGGGTACCAATTTTTAAATATTTTCATGTAACTTTTCTAAATTACCCAAGTTGTGGGTGTATTATATTATAATATAGATGTGCCCAAATAGATTAAAAGTAATTTATTAATAGTCCAAAGTGTTTGTTTATCTGAAATTTGAATTTTCAAAAGTTCAAATATTGAATCTCTACTGTTTTCAGGTATATTTATTTGGTAGCAGTGTTTTATGCATTTATTATTATTAGGTTGAGAAGTGTTTTTAAATTAATTTTTTTATCTTTGTTAAACAATATTATTATTTAGACTTAAAAATAGTTTTGACAAACAAATAATAAAGGATACGATGAAGAATAAAATTGCACATTTCCAATATGAAAAATAATAGATGCTTTTGACATCATAAGCAATGAAGAAAAAGGTGTTATTTGAGATAATATTGTATAAAAATTTATAACTTTTATATTTTGTATGATATGAAAATAAAATAATTAATGAGTTCTAAATCAACTAGAAATAATTTTTTTTTCTTCCTTTTAAATACGGTTAAGATTAACCAATAATCAGTTAGTCTAGTAAGATGAGACACTAGATTTTTTATGTAAGGTAAAAATGTTTGAATTCTGATATTTGTGAATGGAGCAAATTAGATTATGAGAGTTATCTTCGTTTCTACGGTACTCGATTTAAATTAATCGATTAATAGATCAAATATTAATAATTGATTTAAAAAAAATAAGATTAATATCAAACTTAAAGTTTATTAAAAAATTTAATTTAAGAATGGAACATAACACTAACCAAATTATATATATTTTCCTTATTACATTGGTAATTTATGGAAACAAATTTTAGAAATATATTTTTAAATATAAAATATTTTTTATTCATTCTTGATGTAGATATTAAAAAATAACATTTGTTAGATACTATATGTAAAAAAATAATATTTGTTGGATACTATATGAAGTTTAAATATAAAAAAATATTACCGAGTAATATTTGTATTACTTGAAATTTGATGTATGAAGTTTAATAGTAAGTAAAATTCGATTTAATTTAGAAAAATAATATTTTGATTTAATTTAACTCGAAAAATTTATATTTGAATTGATTTGACTTATAATTTTATAAATTTAACTTAAAATTTTTAAATTTGAATCGAGTTATAAATAGAACTTGAATAATTTAAACTTTATGAAAAATATATAAGATATATAGTTATAAAAAATTTCTTAAATTAGTGTAAATATAATGAATTAATGATAATATTATATATATTTATAATTAAATTTAAATAGTTCTATTCAGTTATAAAAAATTTAATACTGTAACAAGAGTGAAGAGGGTGCACGTATAGGGACAGAAGAACGCGTTTCTCAACGCGTTTTCTCACCTCATCAACGCGTTTTCTTTAACGCCTTTAACAAAGTTGGATAAGATTTCTATGGACAGAGATTGACCGCCGGATAAGATGAAAACATATTTTGTTAATTTAGATCATTTTAATTTTAAAAATATATTTAATTAAAGGATTTTTTTACAGAAAATTCACCATGATAGAAAATAATTATCTATCAGAAACATTTTCTTCAAATTTTTTCTATCTAGCACATTCTCTGACAAAACGCAGATGACGCATGGTTTCGTCCGACTGACATCAAGTCATGAAAGGCGTGGATGATCATCCGCGTCTTATCTGAACTAACATCATGTAAGTCATCCACTCCTTATCATTTTAAAAATTAAAAAAATAAAATTATAAGGACTAACATCGTAATTTAATACTTATTAGTTTCATGAGTTGAAGAGTTTAATAATGTTAGCTTATATAAACATATTGCAGTGTTTTGATTATGTTTCTTGAAAATGGGAGATAAAAATTAAAATGTGTATTTTTTAACAATGTATTTAGGTTATGTAACCATAATTTGACTTCCATTGTTTTCATTACATATAATTGATGAAAATCAAATATAATTTAAGTTTAAAAAATTTAAAAAGAAATTGTCTCTATTGTAGCATGCCTTCATTGGGTAATAAAATTACGATTAGCTAAAGGGAAAATAGAAAATGTTTGTGAAAGTTGTTTTCCGAAGCTTTAATTTGTTGAATGAAAGGATGACATAAGCCATTACATTGTGGCAATAGAAAAAGCTCTAGCAAAACAAAGAAAATAATTAGTAGCTTTTATAGCAATACATATTTTGGCAAATGGTATTCCAGTTCTCATAGATTATTTTAATTTCTTTTTCAGTCGAAAACAAATCAGTAAAAGCCTCACTTGCAGCAATTATAACAGAAAGAAAGATACATCACTCACTTCCTTTCCTCCTTTACATAAATCAGTAATATTATAAAGAAAATTCGATTCCACTATCTCATACAATCATACAAACAACCAATTGGCTTTTATTCTTTTTTATACAGTGTATAAGCTCCCCTACCCCACCGTATACTCTTTTCCCCCACACTATTAATATATTTATTTAGCTAACAAATAATAAATTATAAAAGGAAAAAAGGAAAACAAATTAACCCCACTACATATAAATTAAAAATTACACCCCATGTGCATGTGCTGTGCATCCAAGTCATCCCCACCAGTTCATGTTAGCATGAAAACATCTTGATGATAATTTGTTCATGTTTTGCATTTGAAAGAAGAGATCATACCCCAATTATTTTTCACTTTTCTTTTTTGAATTGATATAAGATAACTTAAAAATTAAACAAATAATAATTTATCAATTTCTTATTACATTTATATGTATATAATTAAAATAAAAATGTAATGAAAACGATTGAAGTCAACTCATGGAAACATAACATAAACATATTATCAAGAAATACACATTTATTTTAGCTTTTACCTACATTGTCAAGAAACATAATCTAAACACTTTAATATGCCTATATAAGCTAACCCCATTAAACTCTTGAACTCATGAAACTAATATGTATTAAATTATGATGTTAGTCCCTATAGTTTTATTTTTTTTAATTTTTAAAATGTCAAGGAATCCGTGCTTGTCCTTACATTGTGCCAGCTAGGATAAGACACAGATGACCATCCGCACCTATCCTTACGCGGCGCCAGCTCGGTTAAGACTCGGATCGTTATCTACGCCTTGTTAGAAAGGGTGCTGAATCGCTAAAATTTGTAGAAAAGGTGTGTAATTATTTTATGTCGGGGTGATTTTTCGGTAAAAAATCCTTAATTAAAATGTTCTAATTAAATCTAAATATTTTTTTATTATTTAATTAAATTAATAAAAATAATAGTTCATTCAAACTTGATTCGTACATATACAATTAATTGAAATGGACTAGCCATCAGACTGATGATGTAACCCCCTCAGACCGATGCGGATAGCCCGATCCGATCTGGAGTGTCACATTAGGGCCACCGGAGCGACCCACCGTAAAAATAGCGAAAAATTTAAAACTTTTCTTAAAACATATAAAACATAAAATGATTTATTATTATTCAGAAATAAGGTAGGTTTTTTTCAAATTCAGATATAAAACAAAAATACAATCTACATGCCCCCTAATCACATGTACCATACTCTGCAAGCAACACCGGAAAACTCCCTTACTGATGTTGATAGTGATACTAGTACAATTCTTTTAACCTGCAATGATGAGTAATAGAGTGAGCTTCGAAAAGCTTAGTAATACAGAACTACCATATGATGCTACATGACATGCAGATAATTGGAAAACCATAATTTCCTTATTGAATCATACGTATACCAGTGGGCAGAATAATTTGGGGTTCCCTTAGAAGTTCATCGAGTAGAATCCATGAATCTCAGTTCATAAGAAACCTTTCATACTATCACTTTTTCATGAGGTTGAATAGGGTGCCTAGTGTGTTCCATCAATACGATAAAACCATAGTAGGTACACTAATCAAATGATAGTTCAGTAAAATTCCATAAACCATACTGTAGTGGAGCTTTTTAAACTCGTATTTTAAAATCATCTTACAAAGAGTTAACTTAAGCGAACATCTTAGGGCTTGAGAGCCTACCCAAGATAGATTTTGGAGCTGTGGGGCCTACCTAAGAACACATCTTAGGGCCGTAGGGCCTACTCGAGAATGATCTCAGGGCCGTAGAGCCTAGCTAAGAGTCACATTAGGTCCATAAAAATTTTCCAGCTTGATCAGAGCTGTACTTTACAAATCTGTATCTCCAAGATACAGTTTATACAATGATACAAATCCATAAGCCATCACCGTTAAGTCGGTGCATCCATAAAACAGTAACCATAGATTTCAGTGTACCACATGTTAAAACAATAAAACAATTTTTCAAAATACAAGGAACACACTAGAGAATCCAATTATTTTTCAGATGCATTTTGTAGTTATCAATAGGGATAACATGAACTTGTGCAATTTAATCGGATTCCAGTAATAAGATCTTATTGAAGATAATCGATTTCTAACCGATCTAATCAGACATTTCAGATTGATACTTTAGAATTCCACTAAGTTTCTATGTGCATCAGGAAAACGTCCAGGAACCTTTATACAGAATAATTCTAAATTTAGATTTACTGCGAGTGATTCCATTACCCAACCAATCAGGGGTATTCAGGAATATACTTTGAATTCATAGGTTTTCAGCCCAATTGAACCAAATGAGGTATTCAGAATCTTTTCCTTCTGCGTTACTTGCGTTTTCCAACATGATCGAAGTGATTTTAGATGAAAATATAGAATCGAATATTCAAGTCATTTACAATATATGACTATCGATCATATTATCAAACAACTCGAGTTACACAACTCCCAAACTGATACATGTCAACAAGTCAATTCATTATCCTTCCAGTGTATTCACTCTTTAATACCATAATGCAAATCCATAGATCATCCCCATAATCATCACTGAATAAGTCTTCCAATGGTCTTTATTTCATTTCCACGTTTCAACAATATCAGGAAATACGGACGTACTTGATCCATGGCTTATAACCCATAAGGACAATTCATCATGTAAGTTCAACAGTGTTTCCAAACTCATCAAATCACCTATTTAATCCTTAGTCATTGATGTTACTTAGTTCGTTTAGTAAGCAAGTCTATCCCGATTACTTTAAAGTTTTCTAGAATAATTCAGACGTTTCTGAATTTCAAATACACGTTGTACTTCATTTCAGTTCAATTTATTCATATAATAAAGTCATTCTGGTATTCGTGGTTGATTTGACTCACGAATACCCACTTATTAGTACTGTATGCGCTCTAGAGTTGAGCTGAGCCAAGTACTTCCAGAATTATCATCGATCCAAATTTGAGAAGATGAACAAATATTCAAGTGATACTTATATCATTCAGGTAATGATATAGCACTAACGTTGGTTGATCACTTAAGTTGCGTTCCACAACTTTTACTGGTAGCACAACATCCATGTTTATTTGGATTTCTTAATTAATCCAAGACATTTACTTATTCTAGGTCATAAGGGCATTTTGGTCATTTTGGTGCTCAACATTTTTCTATTCATTTCAAAGCTTGAGTATATCCATTCATTCCTGAGCTTGGTGACATTCTTGAGTCATTTTCATTCCAAGGGTATTTTGGTCATTTTATAATTCTAGAATATTTCAATCATTTCCTTTCATCCGATCTTATTATTTAATTCAATCTTATCATTTACTTCAGTCCTTTCGAACAATTCTGACAACTGAATACCTCCGATAAATTACTCTTCAAGTATTTACTCCTTATTCGAATATTTTCGAGTCAAGTGTCTTCTCAGATTTTACAAACGGAATATTATAAATTTTCCTGCACAAAGACATGATCTTAACAATTAAATTCGTACTTAATCAAGTTAAGTACAAATCCTCAAAATACTCTCTCATTCAGGGTCAATTCAGACTATTTTATCTCTCAAGGGCATTTTTGTAATTTCTTAACCAGATAATTTCAATATTAGCTCTTAACGAAAATAATTATAATTTAGAGATCCTATGATCAATTGCTTTCTAGAACATTCTCTTATCTTGAAACAATTCCTTAATAGAATTCTAATATCTTGCACGAACCCTCTAGGGGTTAAAAACTGGTTATCCGTATTTCGTAAGAAAAATCTAGCATTTCTTAAGCACATCTGTAGTTTTATCATATCAATATATCCTTCCAGAGTTATTAATCAATTTCCAGGGACAATTCTTGACATCTTACAACTTAAGGGTATTTTCGTAATTTTACCCTATCAGAGTATTATCATAATTTCCCATCCAAGTACTTTTAACATTTAACCATTTGATGAAATAAACTATAAGTTACAAATCTATGTTGATTTCTTTATCACTAAGCACAGAACTTGTAATTTAATTCTAACAATCCCTCAATTTCTTATAAAAATCATATAAACCATAATCAATTACTGAACCCTTTTACCGTATTCAGATTGAGTGTAGAAACTAATTGACTACACAAATGAGACCAACATTATCTTAATCATGCATTTACCAATATTCACATGTTCCATAAAGCATAAAGAGGTAGTAAAGTATTACCTCGATTTTCGTACAATATTGATCGACCATAAAAATTCCATTCGAATGCCTTTGATCTTCAATTCAACTTCCAATAATTCCTCAGATACATATCAACATAAATTATATAAAAAACGGAGCTTAATTACGATAAACGGATCGAATCGGGTGATAAATCAGTGAAAAACAACTTACCGGGTTCGAATTTGGTGAAACGGACTTCGGATTCGGATTCAGGACGTCGAAAGCATAAAATATGACTTTTCAGAAATTTGGAATTTTCGGTCAAAATCAAAGTCAAAGGGTTTGACCGGCAATTTCGAGGTCTTCTGGTTCGAATTTCAAAAAACGGACAGCAGAATCGGATTTGGAACGTCGAAAAAATGTCAGGACAGGTATACTCGGTCAAAGTTAAAGGTCGTTTAATGCCCGGTCAAAGCCAGTCAAAGTTTTGGTCAATAGTGGTCAACGCCGGTCAACGGTCAACGTGTCGGGTCAACGGTCAACGGGTCGGGTCGGGTTGTGACCGGTCAACTCTGCTCCAAAACCGGTCATTTGGACCATCCCCACGCGCAGTGGCGGCGCGTGGGGTCACGTGGACCCCTTCCGGCTGCCTAAAAATCAAGGAAAAATTCTTAAAAATTATTTTGAGCGATTCCGAGATACTTACAAAGCTCAGTTCACAATTTTGAACGGCGGAGAGCTCGATTTCAACGAATCAGAAACTTTGATCGCTTCACCTCCTCACGCGCCGCCGTCGACGGAGACCAAGGATGACACCGGCGGACTCGGAACGATGCAAGGAACACGATGGTGCGGGAGGTGTCGTAAACGGATGACCCGATCGCCGTGAATCGATGAAAAACCAACTAAAATCGAGTTATTACCGACGATACTTCCGACTGAAATTAAAGACGAACGGCGACGATTCACGACGAAAGGCTTGAGGGGTTTTGTTCCTTGGTTGACAACGAACACGATGGTGGTTTCGGCTCGTCGATCGGAGGTCAGACGGCGAGTAGATCGGAGTTGGAAGGAGGGTTGTTGGAGAAGAGAAATCTGGAAAATATGAAACCTCTGCACGGGGAAGAGCTTATAATTCATCATATATAAGAAATGGTTAAATCATAGGTTTAGCCACTGAATTTCCTGCACTTTATAAAACTGCATGCCAACTTTAAAACTTTACAATTTAATCCTCAATTTCTTCCAAAAATACCAATTAAATTCACCACTTTATAATTTCTTAAATTTTAACCCCTAAATTGGGGTGTTACAGATGAAGCTGCTACTCAGCATGACTTGTTGGGTTTCTTCAACTTTGCGTCCCATTTGTTTAAAACATACTTCATTATCTAATGCAATGGTGAATCTAAAAATCCTTTTAGGGTAGTCATAAATATTTAACAACATAAAATTTTTAAATACAATTGGTACAAATAAATTTTAGAGTAGGTATTACCCGTAAAATAAATAACTAATTGATTAAAGTTAATATTTTAATGTGGGCATAAAAATTTCAGGGAGAACATTATTAATAAAATAAATAACTAATTAAAGAAAATTCAAATTTCAGCATGAACACATGTATATCTTCACCAAATTGTGACTCCAGCATTGAAGTAATGTACACATAAATCACACCTTGAACGTATGCTATATTTAAATAAAAAATTATTTCTAACTTTTGATTATGTAAGTATTGTAGCCTTTATTTTTTAGAGTATTTTGATTTTAACATTTTATTTTGAAGTAAAAAGTTTTAAAATAGATAAAAATAGTTAGTGGATAAACGATTAATACTCTAAAATAAGAGTCTTTTGCCCTAAAATTAAATATTGAGATTAAAATGCTCGAGGAAAAAAATAAAATGACTATTTAGTCCAATGATAAACACTTTATTTTACCTTAAAAATGAAATTTTAAAATTAAAATACTTCAAACAAATAGGAGCTAAAATAATTATTTAATTAAACATTAAGAGTAGTTTTCTATATTGTGCCTAAAATATTATAAAACAATTAGATTTAATATTATTTGACTCTGTAAATAAAATTGCTTTAAAAAATGTGAATAATTTTTTTTAGCTGTAATTACTTATAGCTACACAAATGTATAAACTAACAATGCATAAAAAATATAAATTCTATACTATATATATATATATATATATATATATATATATATATATATCAAAACTTCAAATATTTAACTGTATTTCTATACTAAAAATTCTGATAGAATTTCATATATTAATAACTACTAAAAGAATTTTATGTGTAGATGCCATTTGAGATTACCTTAATTACTAAAAGTTAGTACTTTTGACTGATTTTTAATTTATAGCATTTGCTTAAGTTTCAAATAAACTTTCCAAGGTACAGGAGCAGGCTGCCAGGACCGGCCATAATGTGCAGATATTTTCACGTGTGAGATGTAAAATTTATTTAAAATTTTTAATATAATAATTAAACGTGTTTACACGTAAATAAAGTTTTAAAATTACTTCATAATATATTAAAAATCAATTTAAGATTTTTATATGCATAAATAAAAAGTAAAATGTTAAGAAGTATCGATTAAGATAAAAAAATGTTATCAATTTAAATATTGAATTATATTCTAATGATAATGACACACGAGAGAATGATAAGTCATTTTAATCGATAATAAGATTATATAATATTATGATATTATATTTGTTTACTTTATTATAATGTAATATTATTTTTTATTATTAAATTTTATGAGCATCATTACAAAAAAAAAATTCAAGGATACCGATTGTGAGAAAAAGAAATAAATAATTGTGGCGTAGACAAGTTTGATTTTTATAAAAATGAAATGTTCACTTTATGTTTTGATCTACATCAATTTCTCAAATTTTGATTTGTAATTATTTAATTTTCAAATATTTTATATTTATATATTTAAGTTACTTTGTAAAAAAATGTAATTTTTAAATAATAAAAAGAAATTTATATGTATACATGCAACATGTGTTGACGAAAAATAATTAATAAAAATATGATAATACATATGAGAGAATAATATAGTTTAAAAAAATGAAATTTATCATATATTCCTACTTGATGAAAAGTTTAAATATAGTTAAAATAATATATATTAAAATAAATAATTAAAAATTATGAGGTATTTTTGTGGAGTTGCTATTAGTAAGTTGTTATTTTTCTTAGAAAAAGGAGAGAGCAAATATTGACAAATTTTATTTTATTCTTATAGTTTATTTTGATGGTTTTAGTGGATGGTCATTCTTTTCCCTAATTATAAGTCGGTATTATTTAATGTTCAACTCTAGTGTTATTTATAAATCTACTTATTTATTTTCAAATTAAAAAATACAAAGGCTAAATTGCTTAGTAACAGAGAGTAATCTACTCTTAATAGTATCACTAGCGCCGAACATAAGATTTTATATTAAGGGACGTTATAAAATCTTAAAGGATGCATACTTAAAAAATCCTAGAAGGGTGAAAACAAAATTTTAATAGATAATATAAAACAATAACTAAACTATATAAAAATTTAAAATTTTTAAAAATAAATCACCTCCATCCGTCCGTCTATCCCTCCATTAGTTTACATATAATCTTAGAGCATAAGAATCCATGGAATAATATAACCTAATTAATGATACTAATACTTAAATTCGATTAGTTTTGTATTTCATACACCAACATTATATATCTTTTTATATATATGGATGGTGTATAATTTTATATTAAAATATGAATTTATAAAACTTTAAAAACATTTGGAGTTTCGTACAACGATTCTCATCCATCCCTGTTTCTGAGTGAATTGAAGAAGCTGCTCCTCTTTTCCAGGTTACAGCAGCTTTAAGAGAGTCTGGACTAGAATCATCTAACCTCATAATTGGAATCGATTTCACCAAAAGCAATGAATGGACAGGTAACATTTATTTGGGTTGAATTTGGCATGGATTTGATGATAGAGATATGTGCCAACACTTGATTTATTGAAGGCCAAGTATCGTTCAATCGCCGGAGTCTGCATGCACTGGGTGATACACCAAATCCATACGAGAAAGCCATCTCCATAATCGGGAAGACCCTGGCTCCGTTCGACGACGACAATCTGATACCTTGCTTAGGCTTTGGCGATGGTATATCACATCTGCGTCTGCATTGTTTCTTCCTGCCTCTTAAATCTTATTTATCAAGTGTTGTTTTTGGTTGAAATTGTGTCAGCAACCACGCATGATTCACAAGTGTTCAGCTTTCACACTGATCACTCATCTTGCCATGGCTTCGAAGAAGTCTTGGATTGTTACAAGAAGATTGTTCCAAACTTGAGACTATCAGGTTGCCTTCTATAACTTGGTTTTCCAATAATATTACATTTTTCATAATCATGTCAAATCATCAAGAATAAAAGATTAGATGCATAAACCTACATGAATTAATTTTTATGATGGTGTTCTTCCGATAAGATAAGTTTTTTCTTATCATAAAAACTTTCTGACGGGATAAGAGTAATATGAATTAACCTATTTCTTGGAGAACACTAGTCCTTATATAAACTGAATAGTAGATCAATTTTGTAAGTACTTATAATTCTACCCCTTGTTAAATTATATATACGAACTATGTTCTGTATACTTTAATTTAACTATACCTTAATACCTATGACACATGTAAACATAATTGGTCACTTAATTTTGCGTCATATCTTATGATAGAATTTTGAGTAGTAATATATGTTGTCCCATACTCGTAGGGCCAACTTCATACGCACCAGTAATTGATTCTGCCATCGACATTGTGGAAAACAGTGGCGGCCAATTCCATGTGTTGGTTATCATTGCAGATGGGCAGGTCCTATATCTCATGCCTGCTTTTCTCCTTGCAACTACCATTTTTTTGCTTTCTTTTTTTCATTCACTTGATGTATCTACCTTTGGTTGTTGATCATGAAGGTCACACGAAGTGTTAATACGAGTGACGGAGAGCTGAGTCCACAGGAAGAGAAAACAATCAACTCAATTGTTGATGCGAGGTTGGACCTTAGTTCAGTGCAAATTGTAGGACTTTTGATTGATGTCATGGTAGGTTATTTTAAGCATATTGAGCTGACTTCAGGACTTTTTGTTCAGCTCATACCCACTGTCGATTATCCTCGTTGGCGTGGGTGATGGACCTTGGGATGATATGAAGAAATTTGATGATAAGATCCCTGCGCGCGGCTTCGACAATTTCCAGGTTTTGTTTCTTATCTTTTATGACATACTTCGCTTATCTATTTTATTATTTTGTACTTATCGGTACCAATTATCTATTTTGCAGTACATAGTTCTTACATACAAAAATCGTGATTATAATATATAGATTAATATTTGACACAACATAAACTTCAGTAAGTGTTTCTCTCTTGTTTATACATGCATGCAGTTCGTCAACTTCACTGAGATTATGTCGAAGAATACAAGTTCGGAAGAGAAAGAAACAGCTTTTGCTCTGGCTGCACTCATGGAGATCCCTTTCCAATACAAAGCAGTGATGGAACTTGGTATTCTTGGGTGAGTTTTATGTGCTAAGCTTCTTTTATTATACCAGTAGTTTGAGTCCTTGTAATTTGTGATAACTTATTAAACGTGTTTAACAAATTAGACAACGAACTGGTAAAGCAAAGAAAGTGATTCCACGTCCTCCTCCGGTTTCCTATCGGCCAACTGCTCGGCCAGAGGCGCCTGTTGCAACCAATGTCTCATCCACGCCTGCATTGGATGAGCAAACTCAGGTATGCTCAAACCTTGCACTAATTTACTGATGGCATAATACCAAAAATATGCTTTCAACATTCTATTAAAAATCGTTTTGGCTTTATTTTTTTAAAGAATTTTAGTCCCGATGCATTTGACTAATAGTCACTTTAGCCTTTATTCTTTTTTGAAGTATTTTGGCCCTAATAGTTCATTTTGGGACAAAAATATCAAATTAGAGCAATAACGTTTGATGACTAACGGTTTATTTGGTGACATTTTTACCCAAAATGAATTATTAAAATCTTTAAAAATTATGGGTTAAAATAATTATTTAAAATAATCATTTAAAAATTATGGGTTAAAATAATCATTTTGGTTCTTTTATTTTTTAAGTATTTTAGTCCCAATGCATTCAACTAAATAATCACTTTAGTCTTTATTCCTTTTTGAAACATTTTGATCCTAATAGTTCATTTTGGGACAAAAATCTCTAATTAAAGTATTAACGTTTGATGACTAATGATTTTCATCTATATAGTGTGTCCTTTTTACCCAAATGAAATATTAAAATCTTAAAAAATTATAGGTTAGAATAATTATTTAAGTAAATGTTAAGGGTTTATTATTATTATTATTATTATTATTATTATTATTATGCATTTATTGATTTGGTATTGCATGCTTTTTAACTGTTGGGGCATATGTAATTGTAGGCATGCCCAATCTGCCTTACCAAAGCCAAGGACTTGGCCTTTGGCTGTGGACATATGGTAAGTTACATTAAATCCTTAATTTTGGTTGATTTATTAATTAAATCACATCAGTTTCATTGATTATTATTATTATTATTATTATTATTATTGCAGACTTGCAGGGAATGTGGGTCAAAGGTGTCCAACTGTCCAATATGCCGACAAAGGATTACTAATCGTCTCAGGTTGTTTACTTGATTTCCGTATTATTATGACTTTTATGTACAGACAATGTACGTAGTTAAGGGAAGATTTATGTATGTTAATGCATTTTGAAAATACTAATTTGTACAAAGTATTGAAAGCATTGGTTTGAAGAATCTCTTGTTCCCTTTAGCTTTTTGTGTATTATGCTATTCCATATATGCTTTGAATAAATGGAAGTATGTTATGTGATCCATGCATGTAATATCGACATATCCCTTTTTTGATTTATTCCTTTTTGTTAGTGAACTTCAGATGGCTTCATATACAATTTATATATTAGATATTTTTTATATAAGACTAATGGAGGTTGAAAACGATTCACCAGCAATAATTTTGAAATCTTTGAAAAAGAAATGAGTTTTTGAAATAGACTTAATAGAGCATACAAAATTAGTCTTGGAGTCTTCATGACAATAGACATTTTTGAAAATATTAACATTACCTAGTACAAAAAATATGAATGAATGAAACAAATAATGTAAAACCCCGAAAATCGGGTTTGTAATTTTTTTTGTTTAATGTTGAGCTTAAAGTGTTAACTAAGCCTAATTTAATCAATTGGATCAAGAAAGAAGAGAATTGGAGTGTCGTACACCATTGAATTGGTATGGGCTTAAGGATCAGGATGTTCTTGGTCCTGATTTGATTAAGGAGGTAGAAAATAAAGTTCAAGTGATTCAACATAATCTCAAAGTGGCAGCCGATAGACAAAAATCATATGTTGATTTAAAAAGAAAGATATTGAGTTTGAAGTTGGAGACAAAGTATTTTTCAAAGTCTCTCCTTGGAAGAAAGTGTTATGTTTTGGTCGGAAAAGAAAACTTAGCCCTAGATTCATTGGCCCATATAAGATTGTTAAAAGAGTCAGACCGGTGGCGTATCAGTTAGCATTACCATTAGAGATGGAAAAGATCCACAATGTCTTTCTCGTGTCTATGCTTCAGAGATATCGATCAGATCATGCACACATCATCACACCGGATGAAATAAAAGTTCAATCTGACCTGACCTACGAGGAAGAACCAATACATATTTTAGTATATGAAATCAAGCATCTAAGGAACAAGACGATTCTGTTAGTTAAAGTTCTCTAGAGAAATCATAAAGTAGAAGAGGCTACATGGGAGCGGGAAGAAGATATGAGGCGACAATATCCCCACCTCTTTGTGCAATGAAAATTCGAGGATGAATTTTATTAAGGGGAGATTTGTAACACCATAAACATCGGGTCAGTGATAAAAATGTAAGAAATTAAAATTTAGTGGTTAAATTCGAATAAGTTGAAAAGTTCAATGATTAATTTTGGAAAATTTTGTTTAGGGCTTATTAGCAAAGATGGAGGACTCAAAGGGAAAAGAGGACTTTTGGTTGGAAATGAATTTAAAATTCATTTTTAATGAGATATTTAACATGTGGGTAATTGGATAAGAAAGATATATCGGGAAGCTTGGTTTTTTCATTCTCTTCTCGTGAGCCTCCTTTGCAAAAGTGAGTTACTTTCAAGTTGGTTGGTTCTTCAAATTTTGGTTTGGTTTTGAAGAATTAGGTGATATATAAGCTTAAGGAAAACTTTAGGTGGATTAAAACTAAAAGATGAGTGAATTAATGATGAATATGTAAAATGGGTCTTTAAGGGAATTGTTGCTATGATTTAGTTTTTGGATTTCTAGTGATAAATTTGACTTGTGAAGGGTCTAATTAAAGAGTTACAAGGATTAGAAAGGATTTAGAACATGTTTGAATAAATGACATGATTTTTAGTTTTAAGAATTCCATAGGGAAATTTGGATGTTATAAGATGATTATTGGAAATATGTTGATTAGGATAAGTGTTAATGAGTTTGAGGAGTTGAATGGAGCTAAGAGTATGAAGTTTAGACAAATTTGAGAAAAATTCGAAGTGAACTAAATGAAATCTGGGCAAAGGACATCGGTACTGGAAGAACAATATCGATACTATAGTGTTAAATCGAATGAAAAAGGTTGAATTCGATAAACAATATCTGTACTAATTGAATTAGTATCGATACTGAAGTGGGGTATCAATGCCAAGAGTAAAGTATCGATACTATTATTAAGTTTGAGATTCCAGAATGCCAAAATGGTATCGGTACTAATGGGGGTATCGATACCATAGAGGAGAGGTATCGATACTATAGGAGAGGTACCGATACTACTGCGTTGGAAATTTAAAGAGTGAGTTTTAGTTTGTCTTTGTAAATGTTAATTTGGTTATACATTAATGTTAAGTGGTATTGATATTGGATATATCTACGTGTAGATTTGGATCAGAAGCGTATCAATCAAAGGGATTTGCCGAAGTGATTTAGTGAATGATAAAAAGATACCGTTTAGGACTTCAATGAGGCAAAGGTGAGTGCAACTCATTTGTTTTATATTAGATTTGAGGGTGACTTGCGATAATCCAACCTCATAATTTTCGATCGAAAACCTTTCTATTTTTTATGTTATATTTTTTACAATGTTTTATTCAAGTTATACTACTTAAGCTATGTTTTGATGTTTATATGTACATGATTATAAAAATCTAATATGTGAATATGCGTATATAGAAATGCTTGATGTGAAAATGCCTATGTGAACAAGATACACTTTGAATAATAAAATAATAAATAATTATGTGGTTAAAATCCCAAGGTATATGTATGATAATTAGAGGTACAATTGACATGCCAAGAGTTGAGGGTTCTATGTGGTCATTCGGGAAAATCCTATGTGGTCCTTCGGGACAAAACTATGTGGTCATTTAGGAAAAATATGTGGCAGTTCGGTGTAAATTATGTGAGTTGTGGTGACAACATTAGTGCACAACCTCAATGTACTCAAATACCTAGAGTTCTCAGTAATATGCATTGGGCTATTGAAAACAAAGTTGTATAAACCGAACAATGTGTAAAAGTATACAATATTGTTATGAAAAGCAATTTGAATCCCTTATGAAATGTTTCTATGAAATGATAAAAAAATTTAGTTTACAAAGTTTTATTTGACTCGTACATGCCTCACTAAGTCAACGACTTAGCGTGTTATTGTTTTACACATAGGTTTGAAGAAAACATAGGATTAAAGATAGGCGAGAACAATATACTACTGCAAAAGATCATATCAGAACAAATTAAAGCATAGGTTTCTTGTTAATTGTAAATTGTTGGCATGTATTACAAGCTTTAAATTGTAATACTCTGATATATTTTCTAAGCATAAACTTTTTGTAATTATGTAAATTATTAAGTATTTTATTTAAATGTGAATGTGCATTTTCATTATTTATTTTAATTCCAGGGTTCCACCATATTTAATACAAATAAAAATCTAAAATGTCCACTTCTTTTTAAGAGTCAATGATTTAAAAAGTTAATGTGACACCTCGGATTCGTATCAGGGTTGGGTACGGGTTAGGGGTGTTACAAGGTCGATTTGAGTTAGAACATAACCTATGAGGAGGAACTAATCAGGATCCTAGCTAGAGACATCAAGGAATTGAGAAACAAAAGGATCCTATTGGTGAAAGTTTTATGGAGGCACCATAGTGCAAGGGAAGCGACATGGGAAGTCGAGGAGGATATGCAACTTCAGTATCCTCGTCTTTTATATTTTGGTAAATTTTGAGGATGAATTTTTTTCTTAAGAGGGAAGAGTTGTAATACCCTAAATTCTAGGTTAAGAGTTTCGGGTTTATCCAATCAGGCCTTAAAATAAATTCCCTTAGCTCATGGAAGGTTTGACCCAAGTAGATTTTAGTTTGGGTCTTAAATAAGCCCAAAAATAGATAAAAAATGATGTTTTTAATCATGAACCAAAAGAGGAAGGACTAAATGAGTAAATAACCATTTTCAAAACAAGGCCGAATTCCAATTAATTAGGATGATATCACCGTCTGTGCCAATCTCTTTTTCCTTACGAAAGCTTGTCTTCTTAATATTCCTTCTCATCTTCTTTCTTTCCAAGTTAGGGCAAAGGTCCAAGCTTTTAATTTTACAATCTTATATCAGAATTCCAAGGTAAAAATCAAAACCTACTCGTCCTAAGCTTCGATTTAAGCCATCAAAACCAAATTTAGGTCTTAGAAACCAAATGTAACACCCTTAACCCGTATACGTACCCAAATACGAGTCAAAGATATCACAAAGCTTTACATACATTATATGGTTGAAAACCCAATACAAATTTGAAATTTTAAAGTTTATCTAATAATCCCTTTAATAAAATAATATAATAACGTTTAATCATATTATAATATTTAAGTAACCAAATCAATATCAATTTTAGGCAGCAACTAGACAGTTCTATATTGTTTCCTATCATAATGTAAACTGCCTAATAACTGTCTAAATTAAAATAATTCTTTATTCTCGTAAAACATAATTTTTATCTAAAACATAGAACTTAGATTCATATTTATGCCCATAATAACCTACCATAGACATTTCTTATTCTTATGCATTTCATCTAGAAAATTTAAAAATAGTAGGATGTCATTACTGATACATGTAATTACTCTTTGTTGATTGATGCCAACTCAGCTCCTTACTTCACTTGCTCTTCTTTATCTACAGTGAAAATCATCTCACCTAAACTTAGTGAGGCATTATAAACAATCTATATTATGTAAAACATTAAACAATTTAACAACGTGCAAACCATTATTCGCTTATATCAAACTTAAAATATCGTAACAACTTAAAACATTAAACTTAAATTCAAATAAAATCATTAAATATCCAAACCGACTTATTCGATTCATTTTTCCTCATCACAACCTGAAAACCATCATCTCATGATTTTTTCATAACCATGATAAGCATTATTAGACGTAACAATAATGTCATATTCTTTTACATTCAGATATTTTCAGAAATTTCATATTTCATATTTCATTTTCATCTTTCACTTTCATATTCATTTACATAACAAGTATTTTCACATTTCAAAATTCATTTTCTGAATTATAACTTACTTTCATATTCATAACTTAATTTTAGATTCATAGCTTACTTTCAAATTCATCACCCAATGCATATTTATGAGAATGCAAGGCACATGAGTCATACATAATGTGCGCACTACGCACTACATAGTTCCAATCATTATCATAAGTTGCACTCCAAGTGCAAAACATGTCATATGCACCAACGGTGCCATACGTAATGTACACAAATGTATCATAACTTGACTTAACTTGAACTTTACTCAACTTCTTGGCATACCAAGTGTACCTACAACTCTCAATGAAACATACAATGAGCTTTTCCATTGCTTTTCCATTAATTATTTTATATTATTGAATTATCAAAGATATCAATATCTTAACATATCCAACTTTTCATATCATAACATGATGGGCAGTTCATACCCTAAATAATCCATAAAACTTTATAAAAATATCATGGAAATAATTCATAATGAAAATAAAAAATATACTTTAAAATAATATGAGGTTGACTTATCGTAAGTCGTCCGTGATCAAAATAATTAAATAAATAATTACATTTACTTATTATTACTTTCTCTTTTAAACATATAAATGTTGTATTTCCTTGCATAATAAATATAATAATTTATCATGCCAATGTAATATCATTAACTCATTTCATACACTCTAAGATAACATATATCATAAGAGTATCATAAAATATATAGTTTACAACATTCTCATTTTATCTCATATTCTGGCAGTTTGTGCTACCTTTAAGAAATATTATTTTGTATTAATGTACATACTTAAAAAATATTTCGTTTATATAAATGGAAACTAGACTCAAATAAGAATCTAACCATATAAGGAACTTCCTCTCTTTCTTCTTATATAATTTATAGTGAATTTTCGAAGTTGACTTACATAAGATGTTTTGAGCAGAATCTACCGCCCGGTTTTCTAACCTATCCTCAATTAAAAATTCATATCTTTTTATATGCTTGAAATCAGTATCCATATGTTTTTATCAAAACTAGACTGACATACAAATCCTATGGTGTAAAAAATACCCTCTAATCATTTCTGTAGAATTTTATGGTTATTTTCCAAACTTACTATTCAGAACACAATTATGGGCAGATTTCACTAACTTGCATTTTTAGTTTTATTCACTAATTCTATTAGCACACCAAATGAACTTATATGCATGAATAAAAAAAATTCATAAAATTTAGGAGTCACTTCTTATCATAGTAAATTCGTCACTGGCTCATCGCAGGCCAATGTTTACACGATAACATAAATACAATTAAATATACAATTACTTGGTGTCATTAGCTTGTAACCTTCCTTAGCAATCTACATTTCATCCTTAAGCTTCTCCTTAGATTTAATATTGGTTGATCTTGAATTTAAGCATACAATCTAAATGAGCATCATTTACACAATATAAATAATTCAAATCACATGTTAGAATCTTACTAACATGGGAAAATACTAGAAAATAAATTCTTAAAATCTTTCGATGCACATTCGATACTAGTTAACACTTCAAATTGACCATTCAATTTCCTTTTTATCCAAATTTGTCCAAACTTCACATAATGTTCTCAACTTTACATTTTAACGATAATTTATGAATTCTTTTGGATTTGATCTCAACTTTTCCATTTTATTCTTAATAGTACTTTGTTCTTTTACTTCAATTCAAGTCTCAAACAACTTAATTAAATTCCTAGCACATAATTCCAGCCCAATACCTCAAAAATTCCACCACTTCCACTTAAGTCACTAACTCTCTCAATATTTGCCATTTAGTACTGAAACTTTGCCAACCCAAAATAATCCAATTTCACATTCTAACATCAAATTCATCATTTGAAAATTAAATTTCAGCATATTAGAACAACTATTGAATAATTACATAACAACCCCATAACTTTTCAAAATTAATGAATAGGTCCCCTAACTTTCATAAAATTACATATTAGTCCCAAATTTTTTATAAGGCTTGTAAAATCCTTCCTACATCATTTCCAACCCCTACATATTTTTCTCACCTTACATAGCTTAGGCTGAATGTTTCAAGGCTAGAGTTCTTGATTTTCACTTGATTTCAATTGATTCAATCATGAAATCAACCTATATTCAATATTTTAAGACCTATACAATCAAACACCTAACTCAATTTCATCATATCACAAACTTCCCTAAATTAGGGTTTAAGGAAAAAATCATTAATAGCATTTCTAGGTGGTTTTGATCATCACACAAACTTGGAAATGATTCTAAAGCATCAATAACCTCTAAATCCATCATCGATTCATAAAACCCTAACATGAACATAAACCATAAAATTTGGGAACTTAATATTCAAGCAAGATTAACATGAAAATAATGGTACCAAATGATAGCGTTTTTCGAATATAACAATTTCTATTTCACGGTTCGATCCAAAATCCAAAGGAAATTGCTCAAAAATGAAAAATAAAATTTATCTTACCTTTCCATGGGGTACACGATCTAATATTGAAGAAAAACCAAATTCATGAAATTTCTATGTTTAATTTCATGTTATTTTGTCATTTATTTAAGCTTAAATGAATTTAAAATTCATTTAATAGGAAATGACCATTTTTCCATTAATGAAACTTGATAACCACATCCATACCAAGCCACATAACCCTTATTATCTTCCCAAATTCAAAATGAAGAAAATATTTACCATTTACAACTTTACACATGCTCTTTTCCAAAAACTTCAATCTTGCCATTTTTATCCAACGATCCAAATTGAACATGGAAATTAATTCTCAAATCCAATGATCTATATTATTTTTCATCATTTTAAAATGTGGGAATAATATTTCTAAGCTGAATTTAATATCCTTCAAAATTTCTAAAAATTCTATTCGATCCGATTTATCGAATTTTTATTGTATTTTAACACTTTCTAGCTTTTAATACAAAGTCTGAAAAAAATCTGATTACCACCAAAATGTCATTCTTATGAGATGAATTATTCATTTATAGTAAAAAGGGAAAATTGCCACTTTGGTCCTTATCATTTTCACAATTTTATACTTTGGTTACCGAACTTTCAAAATTTACATTTTGGTCACTAAACAAAATTTGGGGTATTACACCAAAAACAAGTTTTAGTGGTGGTTTAGAAAACCAAGAGTTTCCAGCTCATTTTAGAAAGATTCAAGTTCATAGAAACGTTTTTAACCTCATTCTAAGTATTTTAATGAGATAATAACTCATTTTCCTTATTTGTTTGGCTAAAGAGAAATAAGAAAGCTCTAAGGCAAGGGGCAAAGGGAAGCTAGTCCTTGGGTGATTTAGGAACTTTTTCAGCAACTTAGGATCAAGGTAATATGTTTCTAACTTGTTTGAACCACATGTAGATCATTAGATGCGCATAATTGGTTAGTTTAGCTCATGAAGCATACTAGAGTAAATCAATGGTAAATTATATGTTTGATGTTTGTTAGCATGAAAGGTGACTCCTTTTGATCTCTAAAACCTCAAATAAGACTCTATAATGTTTTTTAGCCTTAGTAGGACGAATGAGTGAAGTTGGGATGCATTTGCTTGCCTAAAATAAGGCAAGTTTGAACATGATTATCGATACTGGATGAACAATACTAATACAATTCATCAAACGGGGTAAAAATAAGGGTTTTTGAGAAGGAAGTATCGATATTCGGCTTAGGAGTATCGATATTGGTGGTATGGTTTCAATGTTTGCAGGGTATTATCAAAACCGAAAGCACTTAAGGGATTCCAATAGCCATTTTTTGTATCGATACTCATGGGAGTATCGATACCAAGGGTAGAGTGTCGATACTCTCCATAGGGGTATCAATACTAAGGTATTTTTCCAAACATCAAACCAATTTTTGGTAATGATACCCACCTAGACGAGTATCGATACTCCCAAAAGAGTATCAATACTGAATTTTCTTCCCAAACATCGTTGCTATTTTTGTATTGATACAAAGGGTGAGTATTAATACCCAAGGGTTAGTATCGATACTACTGGAATAATATTGATACCATTTTCATGAATTGGGCAATTTTTCTTAGTTAGTTTAAGTGTTCGGATTTGGGGGTTTTGAGGTCGTATAAGCTTTTTGTACACGAATACAAGCGAAAACAACTAAAGAAACTAAATTCGCACCTAGAAATCAAGCAAGTTAGGATAACATAAGACTAATCATTTTGTGACACTCAGGAAGCGGTCAGGATACCCAAGTTATTATAGAATTATGACGATCGTCCTTCATGTAAAATATTCGGATATTCTTGACCAGATATGCATCTAATACACGTAAAATTCTAGATCATACCCAATACTCGAGAGCCTACATGTGTGTTCAAAATGTGAGTTTTTGATGCACGTAAAATTCCAGTCCTTACCCTGAAACTCTCGAGTAGAGGGGTTAGACTAGGGATATAAGTTTTGATGCACGTAAAATTTTGGTTCTTACCTCGAGGCTATCATAGTTTAAGATAGGTTGGTGTGTTGTTCGATATGCACGTAAAATTCCTCCGACCACATTGCTAGACCTATCTCATGTTTGTTGATATACTTTTTCATACCCATGACTTGACACATTGGCATGTTCATGTAATGAATGCATGTAGTATTGCATAGTTATTATCATGACACTGAGCTTGTGAGCTTAGCGTTCTAAATTTGTTTTCATGCACAAGTAAGTAGAGCATCGACGAGGATCCTATCACGCAAATATATTCTAGATTAATCATTTCGGAGTATGTCTTGAGTCTTTTACAGGCATATATTTATGTGGACCTTGTATCTATTCGAGTCATAACTCTGTTTTGATTTAAAACTTAGTGTTTGTATTTGTACTTATTGGGAAACTCATGTATTTTGTAAACTGTGATTTATGATTTTTATTTATATTGTGGTAAATGATTATGGATGTTTTACAAATGTTTTGAACAAAAATTTTGGGTTAGCCACTTCAGTGATCCGTGTAATGCTTTAACCGTACGATCTTTGGGTCGAACTGGATTACGATGTTACAAGTAATCAGAAATCAATAATAACTCCACCTCATGGCATGCCAATTGTACCACTAACTCTCATGTCACTTACATTGGGCTTTTATTTAAAATCATATACCATCCACACTTATTTAGAACATCCATATATATACAAATGTAAATCAAATTTCTTAAACTGTGTATTAGGCATTTCATGCTCGAAATAATTCAAAACCATATAATAAAATATTTTGTTTCTAGTATAAAATCATTCACATAAAAAATATCATAATCTTATAAATAAAATATGTATTAATTTATTCATACCCAAAACATTCATAAACTGTGTAATAAAATATCATATAAAAATGTATTGGGTAATCTATACCCAAAATTTCATTTGTAAACCATTTTTATAATCAGTATGAAAATAATTTAAAATATGACATAGAATTCATTTCTTCAAAATGTTCGAGGTTTGCTTATCTCAAGTCATCCCCATATCGTATATAAATAAGTAAGGTGCACTCACTTGATGCCTCACTAGTGTGCTTTGGTCATACTATCGCTTCACTCTCGAACATTGTCCTTTCCTTTTTGCTCGTTTTAATCTCAATATCGGTCAGTATCTACCTGTAAATTATCCAACATATACAATTTCAAACAAACATTAGCATATTTACTAACATAATAAGCATGTATTTATATAATATTCTCAATATATGATAATACATATTCGATACTAATTCTTTTCACCCAATCAATGCTAACTTCAACTCCTTCAATATAGCATTCCAAGTCCTTGTAAATAATATTTTGTGACATAAATTACCCATCTTTTCACAATTTCACATTTAACCATCTAATAAACTTTTCTTTAAAATTCATCCAAAATGTTCCAAAACTTTCCAAAATGGTCCTTTACCCCAGATCAATGGTCAAAAAGCTGATGATGTCATCTTTGCCCTGGGAATTCCAAACTCTCATCGTGTTGAACTTACGGGTTTTTTCTAGTGGTATATGACTTTGTTGGTATTTGGTTTTGGTTGAAATCATTTATAATCATTTTCAATTTATTATGAATTGTTTGTCCAGCTCAGTTGGTAGAGCACAAGGTTCTTAACCTTGTGGTCGTGAGATCGAGTCCTATGGTGTGCAATTCATAATTGGAGGTCTCCAACGGAAGCTACTCTCAACCTGGCGTTGGGGGCAACCTACTATCCTACCTCCCCCTTACCCCCATTACATATGGGAATAGGGTCACCTAAGTTTTTCATTTTATTCATTTTCGCATTACTGACAAACAGGCTGGCCAAGTCTTCTTTGCTACATTGACTTATGCAAGCCCAAATGCTTCTAAACGGAAGCTTCTTTGGCAGCATCTTCGGTATCTTACATCTACAATTCGCCAACCATGGATCCTCCTTGGCGACTTTAATGCTACTCTAATTTATATTGATCGAATGGGTGGTACTTGTACCACGGGTCCGTGCACTAAGTTTCAAAACTTTATACTGAATGATGAGATCCGAGATGTTGGTTTTCATGGTCCTACTTATACTTGTCTCGTACCCAAACTCATTCCTACCTTGATCGAGCTCTGAGTAATAGTTATTGGGATGAGTACTTTCCTAACTCTACTCTTCAGCATCTTTTTCGAATGCGATCAGATCAACGACCCGTCATCTTCCAAATTGGTTGCTCTCAACACCACACTAGGCCGAAGTAATTTCGATAATTCTCTGGTTGGCACTTGCATGAAGACTTTCCTCGCATGGTCCAAGATAACTAGTTAAATATCGAAAGCCTTCCTAAGACCATTGCAAACTTTACTAAGGCTGCATATGCTTGGAACAAATTCATGTATGGTTTTATTGGCTCGAAGAAAAGAATGTTTATGGCTCGTCTTCGAGGAGTTTAAAAAAGCAATGAATTCTCATTACTCCTCTTCCTTACTTACTTTGGAATCATCTATTCTCACTGAATTGGAATCCTTGCTTGATCAAGAGGAGCTCCTCTGGCATCAACGTTCGCAAGCAAATTGGATTGTCTTTGGTGACCAAAACACTAGTTTTTTCCACTGCAAAGCTAAGATCCATAAGCAACGAAACCATATTTTATCTCTTAAAGTTGATGGTGATTGGATCGATGATAAACAATCTCTCAAAGCTGAAGCCATCTGTCATTTTCGATACCTTTTCTCTCTTGATTATTAGGAGACTAATGATTACCCTTTCCATGAATTCTCCCCCAAATTGATCATTCTATGTGGTCTTCATTAGATCAAGCCCTTTCTATGACGAAATCAAATCAGCGTTGAATGAAATGGATCCCTTTAAAGCCTTGGGGAATGACGGACACCGTGCATAATTCTTTCGGAAACATTGGAGTATAGTTGGTAACTCTATTAGCGCTTGCATCCAAGCCATTTTCCAAGGTGAAAGAATTGAATATGAGCTGAAGAAGATTGTTATTATGCTTATCCCGAAGGTGGATAATCAAAAATCCTTCCATCACTTTCGCTTGATCAGCCTATGTACCGTAATCTATAAACTACTTAAAAAAATTATTGTGCACCGCCTGAAGCCCATTTTGTCTGCAATAATCTCACCAAATCAAACAAGCTTTATTTTTGGGGGCTCCATCACTTAGAATATCATACAGAATCAGGTGGCAATACACTTGATAATCCAATTAAAAAGTAAAAAGGGTTGAATGGCTATCAAAGTCGACTTGGAGAAAGATTTCGATAAACTTCGTTGGGACTTCATACGTGACTCTCTTCATGATGTTGGGTTCCCCCGAAATTATCACGTATTATCGTGCACTGTATTTCAACTTCCTCGTTTCAGGTACAATGGAGTAGCGAGCTTACAGAGTCTTTTAGACCTGAACGTGGTATTCAGCAAGGCGATCAACTATCCCCTACCTCTTTGTCCTTGCTATGGATAGAATAGGGCATTCTATTGGTGACTCCGTCAATAAAAAAGAATGGGAGCCATTCCAGTTTGTTAAAAATGGAACCCCAATATCACATATTTTCTTCATCAATGATTTGATACTTTATGCTCGTGTCGACCTCAACAATGTTGATGTCATTAACTCTTTCCTTTCATGTTTTGGAAATTATTCAGGACATAAATAGAATAGATCCAAAACAATAGTTTTCTTGTCCCCCAACACGACCCAAATGATGAAAGATGCAATTAGTGAACGGTAAGCAAGTCGACAACTTGGGCAAATACTTAGCCGTTGATAACACTATAAAAGACTATATTTTAGGTCTTTTACTTAAGTTATTGATTGTCTAAAATCCATTGACATAACATTTTAGTTACATATAGTTTAATTTAGGACATTTCTGCATGTGGTGGATAAGTTTTTCCTCTAAATTTTTTTATTTGATTGAACCTGATGCTACTGATGAAAAGGGTTATGTGCTGGTTGTGATGATGCAAGTAATAGGAAATGATCGTGGAAGAATTTATTAGCTGAGACAAAATTTTGTGCTAGGGCCAAAGAAATTGAAGACGATGACCATGAGGAACAATTTATGTGTTGTGGTGAGTTTTATATTGTAAGTCTGATGCAGTACAAGACAAAATTGCTAACGTCGCGTGGCCAACTGTCTAATGCATCACACTTGAATCCCTGCCCCTGTTAAGAATTTGGGACCACTACCAGCTGTCATTTTATTCACACAATGGGTATTAAATTTAGGGGTATTTAGATAAATTCCAAGGGCAATCAACCTTAGAAATTCACATTATAAATATCACATTATACCCTCAAAAGAAATAGAGACATGTACCCTAGAAAAAGGTTTTGGAGAAAGGCAGCTGCAACTTCTTCTTTTTTCCACCATTCCACTCTCCTCTGTCATTGGTGTCCTCCATATCCAGCTTCGTCGGAGCAGTGGCCAAGCCCTCGAGAGACGCTGGTGCACTAGAGAAGTCATGGTGGTAGTCTGATGTCACGGCAGAGCTCTGTTCTGGGAGGTTTTCTTCCTCTTGTTCTTCATTTCTTATTTTTTAAGGGCTTGTATTTATTGAATATTTTTGGGATGATATTAACCACACCATGAACGATTCTATTTGGTGTTGGAAATGCTTAGATGATACTTTATTTTACTATTAATTAATAATTAAGTATGCTTATGTTAAATGTTGTTTTATTCACAGTTTTAATATTTTGCCTTGACATTGTAAGAACTTCTGAAAGATTTCCTAGTGCCTTTGTAAAACATTCCTAGTCTTTGTAAGAGATTTTTAAAGATTGCCATTTTCTAAGAGTTGATACCTAATATTCGAAAGAGTTAGGTTAGATCTACGTGAACAAGGGAACTGATACGGATTGTGAGGTTCTAATATGCCTTAAATATAAGGAAGGGTTTCATTCGACTAGGAGGGATAAATGCTAAAGTATATAAGCTAGCTCTACTGTTTACGCTAAGGAGTATTGTCGTAGAAACAATTTGACAAACCAAGGGTTGTAATTAACGCTGATTAGTATTATCGTAGAAATAGTTTATCAAGTTCCCTGTTACAGATACTCTTGGAACACTGCAGTAAATCCTGTCGGGCATCAAAGGCATAGCGTACTAAGATCATCCTAGACATAGAATAATTTCTCGTTATAGCAAATCAAACCCAAGTGCTTCGTTAGAAGTCTGATTGTGTGAGGTTTTCAGTATATATTCGAAACTCAAACATTTTTAGCCTTAACAACTTTTAACTGTTTACTCTTGCATATTTTTCTTGCCACGACAAAAATTCACTTCACACTTTTCTTGCCTCGGCGTACATTTTCCATCTGTTCATACTATTTGCGCTAGTTATTTTTTTTCTTTGTGAATACCATTAGACAAGAAGCGTAGTACTAATTAGTGATATCTAGTTATAGCTATAGCAATCTTTGAAATTTCCTCCAATCCCCACAGAGACGATAACTCACATACAACTATATTACTTGCATCGATTGTGTATACTTGCACGAATTTGTGTTCCATAACACACACATTTACACGTGATCAAGGTTTTGGCACTGTTGTCGGGGACTGGTAATTGGAGAAATTTTGATAAGTTTTTCCATAGCAAATTTTATTTTCTTGTCACAATTTTTATTTTAGTTTTACTCGTTTGTTTTCTTAATTTATTTTGTAGGTTTTTGTCGTTGCATGACCATAAGATTTGCTGAAAACCATTAATACCCATCGAACCTAAGATTGAGCAATTGTTCAGATGAAGGTGACGTGCTTAGCGTGCCAGAGGCAATATGAATCAACTATAGTATCAGGTTGATAACCCTGTGATGGATCAGGAAGATCTGAATACCGCGACAAATAATATTCCCAGAAATGTTGCAAGAACACGAGCGATATGATATCAATTAACCCATATTCTCGATGATCTCAACCCTGGAATTGTGGCACCGAAAATTCAGGCAGCTCACTTTGAACTCAAACCTGTGATGTTCAACATGCTCAATTTTATCGGTAAATTTGGTGACTCACCTAATGAAGACGCTAGATAACTTGTGTGTTCTTTTCTTGGAGTGTGTGACTCATTTAGGTAGCAAGGTATGCACGAAGATGTGCTGAAGTTAAAATTGTTCCCCTACTCTCTGTGCGACCGCGCAAGGACTTGGCTTAGTGGAGTTCCATCCAGCTCAATAGAGTCTTGGGCTGACTTATGCAAAAAAAAAATTATGCTTTGATATAATCTTCCTAACATGAACACCTAGCTTTGTAATGACATTGTAAGCTTTCTTCAATGCGATGATGAATCTATGTACGAGTGATAGGACCGATACAAAAGTTTGAATCGCAAGTACACTAACCATGGATTCCATGATTGGACTCAAGTTGTAATGTTCTACAATGGAGTCAACGCACCCACTCGTATGATGTTGGATGCCTCGACGAATGGTACTTTTCTTAACAAATCACCTGAGAAAACCTTTAATATCCTTGATAGGATATCCAAAAACGATTATCAATTCCCATCTACAAGGCTTGGAACCGGAAGGAAAGTGTCTGGGGCGTTTGAACTTGATGCCAAGGATTCAGTGTCTGCCCAAATTTCTTCCATAACAAATATGTTAAAACATTTATAGCGTTCCAGTGCAGTGAAAGAAGTCAGGGTCACCAACTCATCATGTATTTTTTTCGCGGTAACCATCATGAGACTGAATGTCCCAAAAATTAGGTGTCTATCAATGTCATGGGAAATTTCAATAGAAGCACAACAACCCCTACTCTAATACCTACAATCCATGATGGCGACAGAATCGAAATTTTTCGTGGGGTAATCAAGGGACCAACAACAGCCATGTAGGAAATCTTAACAGACCACAACAAAATATTTCTGAACCTATAAATTTTTAGCATCAAAGATATCCTGGCAAAATATTAACAAGGGTTCAACATCTTCCTCAAATTCTTTATTCGCTCGAAGCTTCACTGCAAGATTTTATAGCCTCGTCAAAATATTTTATGGCTTCAACAAAGGCCTTGATGCATGAACACTCGTAAACAATCAAGAACCAGGGCACTCTGTTGCAAAGCCAAGAAACTTTATTACAAAGTTATACCTCATCTTTGGAGTGTTAGAGAACCAAGTAGGCTAAATTACCACGACATTACATTCTCACCTATAAGGAAACCTCCCTAGCGATACTGAGGTCACTAAGCCTCGTGGAAAAGAGCAATGCAGTGCGCTTACACTGAGGAGTGGTATTCAAATAAATATGGAAGATAAGTTTGGGTGGGGAAGAAGTAAGAAATTTCTCACCACGATATTACACATAAAGAATCTGAAAGTCAAGCTGAAATTGTTGAATAAGACGAGTTGCCTAAAGAGAAAAAAAGGGCGAGGGTTCAACAAGTTGTCCTATTGATGGATGAAAATTTATTGCCACGACAAAAGTTTCACCCCCACCTACAGCAGATGAAGTCAGGCACCCTCCACCATTCCCTCAACAGTTGAAGAAACATAACAAAGAGATTTAGTTCAAAAAGTTTGTTGATGTCCTTGATAAACTATATATCAACATTCCACCGCTTAAAGCCATATAACAAATGCCTTCCTATGCCAAATTCTTGAAGGGCGTTGTCACGAAGAAGAGTAAGGTGAAAAAACTAGAAACTGTTGCCAGGACAAAGGAACATTTTCTACACTGAGTAAACATCCGCCGAAACAAATAAATTCTGGTAGTTTTTTTATACCATACTCTATCGGTGACAACTATGTTGGGAGAGCTCTATGTGACTTGTGATCTAGTGTAAATTTGATGCCCAAATCCATATTTTTGAAACTTGAAATGGGTAATGCTCGACCAACCACCGTAATTTTGCAACTAGCTGACAGATCACATGTTCATCCTGAGGGAAGAATTGAAGATGTTATTATGAAAGTGGAAAAATTTGTCTTTCCAGCAAACTTTCTCATTCTAGACTGTGAGGCCGACGACAATGCGCCTATTATTCTTGGGCGTCATTTCTTATCCACTGGCGCATCCTAATAGATTTTGAGAAAGGAAAGTTCACGATAAGGTGGCTGATCAAAGCATCACGATCAATAACTTCAACACTCTTAAATATATTGATGATTCAAAATAATGCCATTACATTGAAAAAGTTGATTCAATGGAGGAAGTTGGGACAAATTTTGTGTTCCATGGCAAACTTTTACATCTAAACGAGTATAAAACTCTTAGCCAAGACAATATTTTTGTATATAAAAGAGTGTAAAAATTTTGGCCAAGGTGAATTTCTTCAGAATGGGGCATACAAAAAAATTTGCCAATGCAAATTTTTCCCGATTGAGGCAAATGACAAACTTATTGAAGATTAATTAAATGAGGAGTCCAATGACTATTCATTGGAGGTGGAACAATCTAGCTTACTTCAAGCTAGACCAGTTATGAGATTTGAACCCCTTGACTTCAATGAATTCATTCCTCCGAAACCTTCACTACAACATGCACCTACTTTAGGACTTAAAACGTTGTCATCATATTTGAAATATGCTTATCTAGGTAGTAATGATAATTTTCCAGTTATAATTTCAACTAGTCTAACCCCGAGCAAGATGGTAGTTTGTTGAATGTTTTGTCATAGCATAAAAAAGCTCTCGGGTGGACTATGGCAAACTTGAAGGGAATTAGTCCTACAATAAGCATGCACAATATCCAGTAAGATGATTTTTAAGGAAACTCTATGAACCCCAAAGGAGACTTAATATGATAATAAAAAAAGTGGTGATGAAGGAATCATCAAATGGCTAGATGTTGGGGTCATCTATTCCATATCTGATAGCTCTTGGGTCAGCCCGATTCAATGTGTGTCGAAAAAAGGTGGTGTGACTGTGGTAAAGAACGAGAATGACGAGCTTTTAAAATGAAAACCATCACGGGCTGGCGAATTTGTATGGATTATAGGAAGCTAAACAAGGTGACAAAAAAAGACCATTTCCTTTCATTTCATCGATCAGATGTTTGATCGTTTGGCAGGCAAGGCATTTATTGCTTCCTTTATGGATATTGTGGGTATAATCAGATCGATATAGCACCAGAAGATCAGGAGAAAACCACCTTTATGTGCCCATATGGCATCTATGCCTCTAAGATGATGTCGTTTGGATTATGCAATTCCCCGACAATTTTTCAGAGGTGTATGATAGCCATTTTTTTAGACAAGTGGAGGACTTCTTGGAAATATTTATAGATGATTTTTTCGTTTCGAGCGATGACTTTGATCGATGCCTTGACAATTTATCCAAAGTGCTGAAGCGATGCGAGGAGGCCAACCTTGTGCTAAACTAGGAGAAATGTCACTTTATGATGACAAAAGGAATTGTGTTGGGACACAAAATTTCTCATTGCGACATTGAGGTTGATAAGACAATGGTGGAAGTGATTGACAACCTGCCTCCACCCACCACTATGAAAGGCGTAAGAAGTTTCCTAGGGCATGTAGGATTCTATAGGCGTTTCATCAAGAATTTTTCAAAGATTCCAAAGCCTTTATGTTTTTTACTTCAGTAAAATCAGTCGTTCGTGTTTAATGATGAATGCCTCAGTGTGTTCACAGATCTGAAGAAAAAACTTACCTCGGCACCAATTGTTATTCCACCAGACAGGGATCCCCATTTCGAGCTGATGAGTGACGTAAGCGACTACGCAGTAAGGGCTCTGCTAGGAAAAAAATAAAATCTTCCGTATCATTTATTATGCTAGTCATACCCTAAATGATGCATGACTTAATTATACCACCACTAAAAAAATTATTTTATACCACCACTAAAAAAATTGTTTGTCATGGTATTCGCTTTTGATAAGTTTAGGGCATACCTTATATGCACTAAGGTTATTGTACACACTGATCATTCAACCATTAAATACCTAGTGAATAAAAAGGAAGCCAAACCTAGGTTGATTAGATGGATACTCTTGCTGCAAGAATTTGATTTAGAGGTGAAGGATAGGAAGGGTACCGAGAACCAAGTAGCAGATCACTTGTCTAGGATAGAGAACAAAACAAATTTTCCATGTCATGAAAGAAATTCAGGAGGAATTCCTTGACGAGAAGATCTTATTTGCCATGGCAGTACCGTGGTATGCTGACATAGTTAACTTTATTGTTAGTGGCATTATGCCTTTAAATTTATCTTGTCAGGGCTGAAAAAGGTTCAGACATGAAGTGCACCATTATTATTGGGATGAACCATTCTTATTCAAACAATATGGAGATCAAATAATCCAGAGGTACATCCCAAAAGAAGAACATAAGGAGATTCTATTTCATTGTCATACATCCCCGTGTGGAGGATACTTTGGTGGGATGAGAACTACTACAAAGGTCCTCCAATCTGGCTTCTATTTGCCCACCTTATTCAAGGATGTAAAGACTTTTATAAGTTATGTGATTGTTGCCAGCATACCGGGAATATATCGAAGTGAAATGAGATATCATGGCAAAATGTTTTGGAGGTTGAACTCTTCGATGTATGGGGAATCGATTTTATGGGACCCTTCCCATCGTCCTTTGGTGATTTTTACATACTTTTAGCTATGGATTACATATCCAAATGGGTTAAGGCCATGGAAACACCTAGAAATGACTCCAAGACCATACTAAAGTTCTTGCACAAAAACATATTTACACGTTTTAGAGTACCAAGAGCAATTATCAATGATGAGGGCACCCACTTTGACAACAAATTAATTGCCAAGGCACAACAAAGATATGGGTTACGCAATAAAATTGTCATGGCATGACACCCCCAGACCAATAGGCAGGCTGAGGTCTCTAACCGCGAGATCAAATAGATACTTGAGAAGGGGGTCAACCCTAGAAGAAAAGATCAAAGCTCGATGAGGCACTGTGGGCTTATCGCACAATATTTAAAACACCATTAGGGATGTCTCCATTCAAGTTACATTATGGCAAGGCATTTCACTTGCCCATGGAACTCGAACACAAAGCCTTTTTGGCCATCAAGAAACTAACATTGATGTATAGCTTGCTAGAGAAAGAAGACTGCTGGAGCTAAACGATATGGAATAATTTATAGCTCAAGAGTATGAGAATGTCCGTCTATACCTGGAAAAGATGAAAAAGGTGGAACGATAATTTTTTTTTGCCAAGATAACTTTTTCCTGGCCAACAAGTTCTGCTCTAAAATTCATGGCTCAAGTTGTTTTAGGCAAGCTGAAGTCAAGATGGTCAGGACCTTTCTTACTACACCAGGTACATAGCCATGGTGCAATAGAAATCAAGAACTTGGAGAATGAGACAACCTTTAAAGGGAATGGATAAAGGATGAAGGCCTATAATGGAGCATCCATCCTGCGAGATAAGTCGGCATTGCTACTCCATGACGCCTAAGAGTTTGCATCTAAACTTTGAATAAATTTTGCCTCGGAAAAAATATTTTGCATTTTGTAACTAAATAATTTTCCTTTCTTTTAATTTGCACGAGTTATTTTATATTTTATTCCCTGATTTTATTTTTAGATCTTTTTGACACATGGCAGTTTCAGAACGGGGCTCACACATTAGAGGAAGAGTAAAACCCTGGTATAGCAACTTTGAGAGGGAAAAATCTTTTCCTTTAATATTTTATTCCTTTTTATTTTCAAAGCATCCAATCAAAATATTATTCATTCATTACCCTAATCTTAATTTTACTTTTCATTTATTAACCCTCAGAAAACCACCCCACTTGCCACACAATTCTCTCCGGTTCCTGAAGTATGACAAGGACAGACTGACGAATACCTTAGACTGATGAATACCATAGTCTGACTTCCTCTGAAAGAATCTATGTGCTTCTTAAAAGAATTGTTCAATGAAGAGATTGCACCGACGGAAGTTGTTGCTTAGGTAGTTGGTGAACAGCTCGATCCAGAGCAGACCACCGAGCAAACTCCTGACTTAAATATTGAGCCAATTTCTTAAATTGAAGAAATCCAACCCTTTAATGTACCAGCTGAGAGATCCAAGGAGACTCCACAACAAGTTAGTCCCCCTAGGACCAGGCCTCGCCTCAAACGCTTAACAGGAAGCACTACGATTTCACCTACATCACTGTTCCCCTCTGAAGAAACCAGATATGACAACCCATCTCCTCTCAAATGATGGCGCACTCGATCGTCTAACAAGGCTAACCCACCACAATGAGGTACCTTTCCACATTTTTATTTGCATAGCATTTGGATTAGTTTAACTTTCCTTAGTTTTCATGCATTGAGGACAATGCATCCCTCAAGTTTAGGGGAGGTGTTATTTTTCACACTTAGTTAATTGCATTGTTAATGTTTAGTAGAAATATTTTTGTCATGACATAAATTATGATTAGGGTAGTTAACTGGGATGAGTTAAGGATGCCCTATGTTGAAAGAAAATTTTTTATTGCCTTGGTCAGAATTATTGTACATGATTGTTGAGGAAGATAGAACTAACCTTAGGACATTATTCTTTGTGACTCTTTTAACACGATTGTATGTTTTCACTGCTTAAGGTTCTTAGAAAATTTTTAGGATAGAACTTTTGTGCGTCATAGCATAAAATGATTGAAAAGATTAAGTTGAACTCTTTGGCGTTATGAATTGCAAATAAATTCCTCGGCATAAATGTAGAGAGACACTCCTCTTTTACATCAGCATTACCTGAAAACCTTACTTAAATAAATGGTAGCCTTGGCACATGAGTGAATGAAAGAAGTCATGAGATGACTCTACCTGACTTGATCAGGGGTGGAAGGTATGATCCATTTTACCAAGAGTGTGGGATGGTAGGTGTGATGGGCTGACTCCCCTTGAAGCAGAGTTTAAAGAGAGAGAGAGAGAGAGAAAGAAATCTGAAATTAAATATTGAATAAAAAGGAGTGACACTGTGCATAATGAATAATTTTATGCCTTAGCAAACCAAAAGAACTCTCTTAGGAGTCTTCTAGATTATTAAGCGTAGACTAGATACAATCACAAACACACACTGGCAAAGAGTCCTGACCTAGGGAAAGGTACTTGACTTCTCGTTTAGTTTAGCATGTTGAGGCCAAACTTGTTGTTGAGGGTTGAAATTTTAAACCACTTGATTGTCTTAATTTATACTTTACCTTGACACTTTATTTTTCTAATACTCTTTATCCATTGCTTGATGACAATCAATAGCTTAAGTTTGGGGTGTGGTACTCTATAAAAAGACTATATTTTAGGTTTGTTTTACTTAAGTTATTGATTGTATAAAAGCTATTGACATAGCATTTTAGTTGCATATAGTTTCATTTAGGACATTTCTGCATGTGGTGGATAAGTTTTGCCTCTACAAAGTTTTATTTGATTAAACTGACGATGCTGATGAGAAGGGTTGTGTGTTGGCTGTGATGATGCAGATAATAGCAAATGATCGAATAAGAATTTATTTGTCGAGAAAATATTCTATGCAGGGCCAAAGGAACTGAAGACCAATGAATATAAGAATAATTTTTGCTACAATGAGTTTTATCTCGCAAGTCTGATGCAGTACAAGACAAAATTGTTGACGTCGTGTGGCCAGCTATCCAATGCACCTCATGTGAACCCCTACCCGATTAAGAATTTGGGACCACTGCTAGCTGCCATTTGTTGAAAATATTTTTATGTTTCGATATAACATACTAAGTATAAATGAATTTTAAGAGTTTACAAAGATTTTTATAGGTATATTTGATTCAATTAATCGAATATCAAATTATTACTCCAAGTCTTTCAAGATCAATTTCAAACCTTACTAAATGTGTAAAATTGTGTTTTATACTTAATATATTTATGAAACAATTTTCACAAAGTATTTTGAACCGAAATCAAGCCTAAAATCAATTTTTCAAAGGGATGCACCAATCCATGCATCGATGCACCAATGAATAAATTGAACATCAAATGCAGTTTATACATCGATGCACTCTCCATGCATCGATGCACTCAGGTTTTAATGAAAACATCAAATGCATTTTATGCATCGATGCACACACCATGCATCGATGCACTTAGGCTTATTCAAAACATCGAATGCATTTTATGCATTGATGCACACTTAGTGCACCAATGCACTAAGTGTTCCAATGGTCAAAATATATTTGAATTTTACACTTGATGCACCTTGTGTATGCATCGATGCACTGATGCTCCCAACTGATTTTATTAAATGTTTTCACACTTAAACGGCTCTATTGACTCCACTAATCATTCCCAACGTTCAAAATCAATTGAAGGAGTATTCAAACAAGCTTAGAAGCCATTGATCAAGTGAAGAAAAAACAAGAAACTAGAATCAAGAGAGAATCAAAGAGAAAGCATCAAACTCATTGTTTGAGCACTTCAAGCCTATTTTTCATTCAATATTCATTTTGCTTTCAAGAACACTTCTTTTACTCAACTGTATTTATTATTGAGTCTTCTTTTCTTTGTTCTAGAATTGTGCAAACACATTTAACTTGTGAGGTTTTTCATTAAGTTTGCAAATTTGTAATCTTCTCTTTGAGAAAGAGTGTTCTCAAGAATTGAGGTATATTCTTGAGGGAGTTGTAAGGTTATCTCTTTGGTCTCAAAAGAAAGAACAAATTAGTGAATTTGTTGGAAATTCCTTAGTGTGGATAGCTAAGGTAGTGGACGTAGACTTTGGTTGAGAAAGTCGAACCACTCTAAATCGATGTGCAATTACTTTCAATTTTCTGCAAAAGCTTCCACCAAAATTTTAATTGCCAATTCACACCCCTCTTGGCCATATTCGTCGATCGATTAACTCAGCAATTGGTATCAGAACCTCACTTATTTGAAGGTTTAATCACCTCTTGATTCGATTCGGGAAAGTTACATCGATAATCAAGTCATCAATGGCCTCCACTTCAAACTTCGACTCCGGTCTCGATTCGATGCCCGTCAACAAGCCTCATTTCTTTAATGGAGCTAACTATTCCTATTAGAAGAATGGGATGATGTATTTCATTCAAGCAAGTGACATGGGAGCATGGAATGTTGTAGAAGACGGATATATCAAGCCTCTCACTCATCCAAGATTGTGGAGTGAAGAAGAGACAAAAATGTTCCAGCTCAACTCCAAAGCCATTCATATCATATTTAGTGCTCTTGGACCAGATGAATATGGAAGGGTTTCATCTTCTACAACCGCCAAAGAAATATGGGATAAACTACAAGTCACTCATGAAGGCACGGACGAGGTAAAAGAATCTAAAATTAGTCTTCTAACACATAGCTATGAAAATTTCAGGATGAAACCAAATGAAGATATAAAAGCTATGACGGATAGATTTTCAACAATTGTCAAATGTCTCAAATCATATGGAGAGACCATTCCAAATGAAAAGCTTGTGAGGAAGTTAGTTTACTTATTTTCAAAATCATGGCAATCAAAGAAGACATAAATCATCGAGGCTAAGAACCTAAAGTCCTTAACTCTTGAAGAGCTAATCGGTTCCCTCCTCACTCATGAAATGATGCTTGAAGATGAGGTGGACCTCGATAAGATTGACGAGACACCAGAGGAGAAAGAGAATAAGAAAAACATTGGAGTTGCTCTAAAACCACAAAAGATGAGTGATTCAGATGAAGATGACGATGACGAGGAAATGACATTGTTTGTCAAACGGTTCAAAAAAATTATGAGGCCTAACCGAGGAAGAAAATTCAAACGAAATGAAGGCTTCAAAAATGAACCAAAAGAGAAGGACCCGATCATTTGATATGAATGCAAAAAGCCAGGGAATGTCAAATATGATTGCCCATAATTGAAGACAAAGGGTTAATCAAAGAACAAGCACAAGGCTCATGTAGCTACATGGAGCGATGAAGAAGGTTCTGATGAAGAGGAACAAGAAGTAGAAATCTTGTGCTTGATGGCATTCGGGGAATATTCTAAGGTAACCTCTAACTCATTTGATTTAGATGATTTATCTTATTATGAGTTATTAGAGGAATATAATGGGATGGCTTTGGATTATGAGAAATTGTTTTTAAAATACAAAAATGATATTTCAAAATTGAAAAATAAAAATAATCTCATATCCAAGACCAACAATGATCTTGAAAGTAAAATCAAAGATTTACAAATCAAACTAAAAGAGTTTGAAAAGAAAAATACTGATTTGCAAAATTTACTTTTAAGAGTCAATGATGATCATCAAAAGGAAATTGATGATCTTAAAGTTTCTTTTGATAAAGTTGAATCAAAACGTTTTGAAAAAGGAGAAAATTCAAAAATAAACTTTGTTAGAAAAAGTTTTAGAAACTACAATCATAGAGGTCCCTGAAGAACCTCTAATGGAAAAATTATTAGAAGTATATGGGTTCCTAAAGAACTCATTACTACTAAAGATAAGGATATCCTACAGAAATGGATACCTAAGGGGACTAGGGTTTTGAAAACTAATGAATATGGACCCAAAAGAATTTGGGTACCAAAAATCAAAAATTAATATATGTTTGTAGGAAAAGGAGCATTGCTACAAGGCACGAGAAACAAACTCAAACTCATGGTACCTTGATAGTGGATGCTCAAGACACGTGACCGTAGACAAATGCCAGTTCATAGAGCTCAACGCCAAAAATGGAGGAGTAGTGACTTTTGGTGATAACTCAAAAGGTCACATTGAAGGTATAGGCACTATTGGTAATACCTCTTCTATACAAATTAAGAATGTTTTATATGTGAATAGATTAAAGCATAATCTTTGGAGTATTATTCAATTTTGTGATAAGGGATTCAATGTCATGTTTGAAACTAAGGGTTGTAAAGTTATTGACATTGCATCTAATCGGATTATGCTTGTTGGTCATAGAATAGGAAACATTTACATGGTGCATTTAGTTTCTATAGATATGACAAATTTATGCCTAGTTGCTAAGGATGAGCATGATAGTTGGTTATGGCATAGGAGACTAGGACATGCTACTATGAGTGTTTTGCAACGGCTAATTCAAGGAGACTTAGTAAGAGGGTTGCCTAAACTAAAATTTGATAATGATAAAATCTGTGATGCTTGTGCTAAAGGAAAACAAAAGTGAGTTTATTTTAAATCCATTAATGATGTATCAACTAGTAGAGTATTACAATTGATCCATATAGATCTTTTTGGGCCAACTAGGACTACTAGCTTGGGTGGAAAACAATATGCATTTATCTTGGTAGATGACTATTCTAGATATAGTTGGGTTCTATTTTTAAGTACTAAAGATGAAGCATTAGAACATTTCATCACATTTTCAAAAATAATCCAAAACGAAAAAGGTTACTCTATAACTAGTGTTAGGAGTGATCATGACACTGAATTTGAAAATCTCGGATTTATTGAGTTTTGTGATTCTAATGGTATTAGTCATAATTTTCAGCACCTAGAACCCCTCAACAAAATGAAGTTGTTGAGAGGAAAAATCGAACTTTAGAAGAAATTCCACCCAAGGGCACCAAACCCCTTGGGATATTTAGGGATATTTAGGGAAATTCCAATGGCACCAAACCCTAAAAATTCCCACTATAAATATCACATTATACCCTCTAAAAGAAAGAGAGACATATCCCTAGAAAAAGGTTTTTGAGAAAGGTGGTTGCAACTTCTTTTTTCCACCGTTCCACTCTCCCTCGTCCTTAGTGTCCTCCATAGTTAGGCTTCACCGGAGCAACGCCAAGCCCTCGAAAGAGACTGGTGCACTAGACCAGTCATGGTGGTGGTCTGATGTCACGGCAGAGCTGTCTTCTAGGATTTTTTCTCCCTCTTGTTCTTCATTTTTTATCTTTTAAGGGCTTGTATTTATTGAATATTTTTGGGAAGATATTAACCACACCATGAACTATTTTATTTGGTGCTGGAAATGCTTGGACAATACTTTATTTTATTATTAATGAATGATTAAGTATGCTTCTGTTAAATGTTGTTTTATTCACTATTTTAATCTTTTGCCTTGACATTGTAAGATCTTTTGAAAGATTTCCATTTTCTAGGAGTTGATACCTAATATTCAAAAGAGTTAGGTTAGATCTACGGGAACAAGGGAATTGATCCGGGATGGTGAGGTTCTAATCTACCTTAGAGATAAGGAGAGGGTTTTATTTGACTAAGAGGGATAAATGATAAAGTAGATAGGTTGGCTCTACTATTTACGCTGAGGAGTATTGTCGTAGCAACAGTTTGACAAACCAAGGGTTGCAGTTAACGCTAAGTAGTATTGTCATAGCAATAGTTTATTAGGTTTCGTGTTAGAGATACTCCTGAAGCACTGCAGTAAATCCTGTCGGGCAACATAGGCATAGCATACTAAGATTATCCTAGACATAGAAAATTTCTCATTATAACAAATCAAACCCAAGTGCTCCGTTAGAAGTCTGATTGTGTGAGGTTTTCAGTATATATCCGAAACTCAAACATTTTTAGCCTTAGAAACTTTTATCTGTTTACTCTTGCATATTTTTCTTGTCATGACAAAACTTCACTACTCACTACTGACTTCACACTTTTCTTGGCTTAGCATACATTTTCCATCTGTTCATACTATTTTCCACTGCTTATTTTTTCTTTGTGAATACCATTAGATAAGAAGCGTAGGACTAGTTAGTGACACCTACTTCTAGCTATAGCGATCTTTAAAATTACCCCCAATCCCTATGGAGATGATAACTCAGTTACTAGTATATTACTTGCATCGATTGTGTATACTTGCATAGATTTACATGCCATAGTACACACATTTACACGTGATCAGGCGTACCAGTCCCAGGGTCCATAAATCTGATTATGACTTCATCGTTGAAAAAATACATATACTATTACATATATTGGAAGGCATATCTTTATCCATTGATGGCCATATCACTGTAGCAAAATTGGCACTCGCCTTTATCCCTGTTTATTTTATGAAGACGTCTATGTTGTCGAAGGGTGTATGCAATCGCATTGAACAGCTGATCCGCAAATTTATTTGGGGAGGTTCAAACCATCAACTTTCTTTCGCTCTTTTAAATTGGGAGACTTTGTGCCAACCTCTTCATTGTGGCAAACTGGGAATTCGAAGCATAAGAGAGCAAAATCATGCTATCCTCATGAAAGTTTGTTATGTTCTGATCAGCAAATTGGACACTTTCTGGATCTGGCTCTTATGTGAAAAATACAAAATCCGTGACCTCCTTCCCTTATCTCTCGAAAGAAATACTTGCTCCTCTCTCTGGCGTGGGCACTAAAAAATATGGGCCACCTTTTGTGAAATGTTGCATGGTAAATAGGGAATGGTTCCCTTATTCAGATATGGGATGACGTATGAATTCCGAGCTTAGGACCTTTGCGCAATCATATTTGGCCTTCAATTGAGGTAATCCCGAATTACTCTCTTGTTGACCTTGTAACCGAAGATGGAGAATAGAACCCGAAAGTGGGGCTTAAAACATCACTTCACAACTGCCTCAGCTTACAACATCGTTGTTACACCCTTTTGGTCAACTCGTAGTAGCCTATAGAAGGATATTTGGAGCATCCAAGCCCTTCAACGCATTCGTGTCTTTCTCTGGAATCTTCTCCATGGCAGAACATGACCAACATGGAGCGATTTCTGTTACGGAAGACGGCTATCGGATAGAGCAAAATCGCAACTGATAATTTGAGAAAATAAAAATGAAGATAAAAAGAGACACAAAATTTACGTGGAAAACCCCTAAATAAAATAGGGTAAAAACCACGGGCAACGGTAGAAGAATTTCACTATGAGAAAATAGGAATTACAACCTCTCTCGATCTACCAAGGAGAAAACAATGATAATTCTCTCTCGATAAAAAGGAGAAAACAACTCTCAAGAAACTCTTTAAATTCTCTCTAGTATTGGAAGAAAGCTAGAATGCTTTGGGATGGTTTTGAAGCTAAATGGGATAGGGTATTTATAGCTAAATCTTAAGGACTTAATCTTGTAAATACCATAAATTTTAATGATTAAAGTTTGTATTTTGCCCATTTAATTTTCAACCATTGGTGCACCTAATTTTGACAAATTAGTGCTGCCACCGAAAGCAATTGAACAATTGCATGTGCACCTAAATCAATTGCATAACTTGTTTGACTTTTCCACAATCTACCACTTGAAGATTTGATTGGAACAATCATATCTTCACACTTTTCTTTCTACCTTGTATCATCATGTTGCTTACGTCTCTGACAGGCCACAAGAGGATCGACACCAAGTAAATTTATCAGCGTTGATCGCCTTCGTCATGAAATCTGCTATGTTGTCTTTGGTATGAATCTTCTGCATATCTACCGTTCCTTATTCCACATTTTCACGAATGAAATGGTACTGAACTCGTATGTGTTTTGTCCTTGAATGAAATGCTGGATTCCTTGCTAGATGCAAGGCGCTTTGACTGTCACAAAATAGAGAGACATATTCTTGATTGTGCCCAAGCTCCTCCAATAGCATCTTTAACCAAATTGCTTCTTTACTGGCTTGTGTAGCTGCTATATATTCTGCCTCTGTTGTGGATGTAGCCACAATTGATTGTAATTTTGAACCCAGCTTACAGCTCCACCAGCAACTTTGAACACATATCCTGTAGTAGATTTGCTTTTATCCAAATCCCCTGCATAGTCAGAATCTACATACCCATTGATTAGTAAGTTTGATCCTCTATAACATAATGCAACATTTGAGTTCCCTTTGATGTATCTCAGGATCCTCTTTTCTGTATTCCAATGCTCTTTGCCTGGATTCGCCATGTATCGACTAACCACTCCCACTGCTTGTACAATGTCTGGTCTTGTGCATATCATAGCGAACATTAAACTTCCCACTGCTGATGTATACGGTACTCGAGACATCTCCATCCTCTCTTCTTCACTGCTAGGACTCATACTGGAGGATAATTTGAAGTTAATAGGAAGAGGGGTAGAAATTGGCTTACAATATTGCAAGCTAAATCGTGACAAGATTTTCTTCAAGTAATTCTTTTGTGAAAGCCAAATCTTCTTATTACTTCTGTCTCGGTGAATTTGCATCCCTAGAATCTTGTTTGCTGATCCCAAGTCCTTCATTTCAAATTCCCTAGCCAGTTGTGCCTTCAATTCTTTAATATGATCTTTGTTGGGTCCTGCAACCAACATGTCATCCATATACAACAGCAATATAACAAAATCGTTATCACCAGACCTCTTGAAATAAGCACAAGGGTCTGCATTAAGTCTGTTGTATCCAAGGCACATAATGAAGGAATCAAATCTCTTATACCAACACCTCGGCGCCTGCTTTAGACCGTACAGATATTTTTTCAACCTGCAAACCAAGTTCTTCTTTTCGTCTTCTTCAAAACCTTCAGGTTGGAGCATATAAATTTCTTCTTCAAGATTTCCATGAAGAAAAGTGTTTTAACATCTAGTTGCTCTAGATGTAAGTTCAATGTAGAACACATTGCCAAAACTACTCGAACTGTTGTTAGTCGAACCACAGGATAAAATATTTCATTGAAATCAATACCTTCTTTTTGAGCATATCCTTTGGCCACCAGTCTTGCACGATACCTCTCAACTTGATCGTCACCATTTCGCTTGATTTTTAAGACCCATTTGTTACCAATTGGCTTCCTTCCTTGTGGTAGTGCCACAAGGTCCCATGTATTATTTTTATGAAGGGCTTCGATTTCTTCTTGCATCGCCATCATCCACAGTGAAGCATCTGAGCTGTTTATTGCCTCCTGGTATGTTGATGGCTCACCGTCCTCTGTTAAAAGGCAGTATGCAATATTACCTTCTATAACATAATCTGAGTGCCAATTGGGACGTATTCTCACACGATCTGATTGACGAGTTGTTGGAGCTTCAGAACTCTCTGGTTCTTGTTCATCATGTGCTGGTTCTGCTTCAGAAGAATCTCCTTCTTCAAACTCTTTTTCCACATTAATCTGAGTAGTCTCTGACTTTTCAGCGCTATCATCGTCTTCTTTTCTTTGTAGTTTATCTTCTACAAAGATAACATCCCTGCTAATGATCACTTTACGGGTAGTGGGATCCCACAAGCGATACCCTTTTACTCCATCAGCATACCCCAAGAATTTGCATTTCCTGGATTTTGGATCCAGCTTTGAAATTTCTTGGGCGTTGTACATTACGTACACAATACTTCCAAATACATGAAGGTTTGAATAATCAACTGGTTTACCAGTCCACATCTCCATTGGTGTCTTCAACTCTATTGCAGTTGATGGAGCTCGATTCACCAAATAACAGGCGGTATTGACTGCTTCTGCCCAAAATGATTTTTCTAAACCTGCGTCCCTCAACATTGCTCTTGTTCTTTCTAACAAGGTTCTGTTCATCCGCTCTGCCACTCCATTTTGTTGACGAGTGTTCGCCACTGTGAACTGTCTTTTGATGCCTTCTTTCTTACAAAAGTCATCAAATTCTTCGCTTGTGTATTCTCCTCCATTATCTGTTCTGAAACACTTGATCTTATTTCCAGAATCAAGTTCCACCCGCACTTTGAAGTTTTTGAAAGTTGAAAACACGTCTGACTTCTTCTTAATAGGGTGCACCCAACATCTCCTAGAGTAGTCATCAATAAATGAGACAAAGTATTTTGCTCCACCTAGGGACGTTACTGGTGCTTGCTATACGTTAGAGTGAACCAATTCTAGAACACTTTTGCCTCTAGAATTTGATGTGTTGAATTTCAACCGGTGCTGCTTACTTGTTATGCAATGCTCATACAAAGGAAGTGATACCTTTGTTAAGCCTGGAAGTAGCTTTTGCTCCAAAAGGACCTTCATTCCTTGTTCTGACATGTGTCCAAGTTTTTGATGCCATAGCATTGCCGAATTTGAACTACATGAGGCAACAGAGGCTTCTGCTTCTACCAAAGTCTCTCCCTTCAGCATGTACAAGTTTGCAGCTATTTTTTTGCCTTTCAGCACCACAAGCGCTCCATGGAACACCTTCATGATTCCTTTCCGTGTTTCAATCTTGCTTGCATTATTATCCAACAATCTGTAGGATAATAAATTTTTCTTCAGACCTTTCACGTGCCGCACATCTCGAACAACTTTAATTGTTCCATCATACATATTCAATTTGATGGTTCCCACGCCAACGATCTCTAAGGCATGATCATTGAAACTATACACAGATCCTCCTGAGACAGGTTCATAATGATGGAACTATTCTCTTCTTGAGGTCATGTAATATGTTGCTTCCGAATCAATGAGTCATATATCTGTAAATCGTTTTCTTCCTTCCACGGTGGTTGACGCTTCACAGCATATAGCATCTCCATCATCTGAAGTGTTTGCGGTATTGCCTTATGGATTGGAGTTTTTATTTATACTCCAACAATCCTTCTTCAAGTGACCCTTCTTTCCACAGTTGTAACACTTTAAATTCTTCTTGCTTCTCGACTTCGATCTACCATGTTTGTGACTGCTGCTTTGGCCACGTTCTGTTGATCTCCCTCTCATCGTTGTCATCGTTGTCAACGCTTCTGCTTGTTGCAGATTTACTTGTCTGTCTTCCTTGTTCTTGCGCCGATTTTCTTCTTGTAGAACAGCAGCTGCAACGTCATCGAAGACTAGACTGGTGACATTACTGTTTGTCAAGTTGATGATGAGTTGATCATATGAATCCGGTAGACTTTGAAGTAGAAGTTCAGCACGTTCTTGTTCTCCTATTTTACAGCTTAAGGATGTAAGCTGAGAAAATAAAGTGTTCAGTGTATTTAAGTGCTCCGTCACTGAAGTAGATTCTGGCATACGAAGAGTGTACAATTTTCTCTTAAGGAAAATTTTATTGTGCAACGATGTGGCCTCGTACAGTTTGGTGAGATGATCCCATATCTCCTTAGCTGTCTTCTTCTCCTCGATACTTGACAATACTT